>NW_026706643.1:0-105273 GCF_029867415.1 Vicia villosa
GAGAGCAGGATATTATTGGCTGACGATGGAGTCAGATTGCTACCAGTACGCAAAGAGGTGTCACAAATGCCAGATCTACAGCGATAGAATTCATGTACCACCATCTCTTCTCAACATACTCTCTTCCCCTTGGCCTTTCTCCATGTGGGGAATCGACATGATTGGAATGATCGAACCAAAAGCGTCCAACGGACATCGCTTCATCTTGGTAGCCATAGACTATTTCACCAAATGGGTTGAAGCAGCTTCATTTGCAAACGTTACAAGACAAGTTGTCGTCAGGTTTATCAAGAATCACATCATCTGTCGCTACGGCGTTCCTAGCAAGATAATCACTGACAATGGGTCAAATTTGAATAACAAAATGATGAAGGAGCTTTGTGAAGAATTCAAGATCGAACATCACAACTCATCTCCTTACAGACCAAAGATGAATGGAGCTGTAGAAGCAGCTAACAAAAACATCAAGAAAATCATTCAGAAGATGGTCATCACTTACAAAGATTGGCATGAAATGCTCCCGTATGCTCTTCATGGTTACCGTACATCAGTACGTACTTCGACTGGAGCAACTCCTTTCTCCCTTGTATATGGCATGGAGGCAGTCCTACCAATAGAGGTGGAGATTCCATCAATGAGAGTTTTGATGGAGGCAAAATTAACATAAGCCGAGTGGTGTCAAAGCAGATTCGATGAATTGAACTTAATCGAAGAAAAGCGCCTGACAGCTTTATGCCACGGTCAGCTATATCAACAAAGAATGAAGAAAGCTTTCGACAAAAAGGTTCGACCTCGCACAATCAAAGAAGGCGACCTTGTACTCAAAAAGATTCAATCTTTTCTCACAGATTCGAGAGGGAAATGGACTCCCAATTATGACGGCCCTTACGTGGTCAAGAGAGCTTTCTCAGGAGGAGCCTTAATACTCACGACTATGGATGGAGAAGAATTCACCCGTCCTGTGAACGTCGACGCAGTCAAGAAATACTTCGCCTAAATAATTAAAAGAACAGCTCGCTAAGTTGAAAACTCGCAAAGAGCGGCTTAGGCAAAAAAGAGCGTCTCGGTGAATCGAAAACCCGAAAGGGCGATTCAGGAAAAAGTTAGAGACATAAAAAATAAATAATCAATCCCGGTAGACTTAAAACCCGAAAGGGGTAGTTTACGCAAAAGTTAGGGATATATGGCAAGTAACTGTGTTCAGGACAAACTTGATCATTCAAAATCCATAGCGGAGTGTTCATCAGCAGTAGGTCATCTTCTACGAAGCACGAATACAGCGCAACTTGGAGTGGAAGGGAAAGATAACGGTCGTCACGTTTCATCGTAGCCCTTTTCCCGAAAAATTACCAATTTCCAACTTTGTAAATACTCCATGGAATCAAGCATTTGGCTGATTACCATTCCATATATAATAATTTGAGCCTTGTGCTTTTCCTTTGCAATCTAGTCTTATTCAGTTTCTTGAAATGCATTTTGAATTTAAACAGTCATTTTCTTGAAACAAATGTTTTCATAAAATAAAAATGAATTTACTTGAAAAAATAAAGGTGAAATTTCTTTCTAAGATTTACAAACAATAGGAAGAATGCAAATAGTTGCTCCGAGAACGGTTGAGACTCCGGGAACCAAGATTTCCCCATGAGGTCGCTTTGCGAACATCTCCCGATGACGGATCTTTACTTCAATTCATATTACTCACTTCGGACAGCGGACAACTGATAACCCGATATTCCCAAGAGAGTTCTAACTCCAAGAAGAGGACATCTTCTGATCAACAAGAATTCAAGTCGTATCATTAGGATTTTACATCCGCGACAATTCTATTCACATTCACTTTACATTTTATCATTGTCATAATATTCATGCATACATTACATCATAATTGCATAGCCGAATCAGGCTTTGATCCTGTGAATGCCTAAGTCATTTAGGCATGAACTCAAGTTTCCCCTGCAAGTTCCGGAGAAACTTTTTCCTTTGAAACAACAGTTCATACACAAGGATCTCACCAAGCAAGTCAACAGATGGTTGTCTCCCTCAAGGAGATAGTTTGTTCACTTTTGGAATTCCTCAGCCGAGATTCTTCTGCAGAGCGACATTCGACAGTCTTCTTCAGATAAGATAATCTGCTTTGCATTTTGGAATTCCCCAGAGGTTTGGTATTTCCCCAGCAAGGTCAAGAGATGCCACTTTTTCGTCAAAGAAAATAATTCAGAATCTCCCAGCAGATCGACAAATGATTCCCCAGCAGAATCAGTGAATGGTAGTCTTCATCCAGAAGATAGTTCATGATCCCCAGCGGAGTCAACGAATGGTAGTCTTTCCCCAAGGAAAGACAGTTTGTCTGTTAAATACTCAAGAGATCGACAAATGGTAGTTTCTTCAAACAGTTTGTCTGTTTCAGGGATGTTTATTTCCCCACAGAGTCAATAAATGGTAGTTTTCCCCTTAGGAAAATAGTTTGTTGATTCCCCAGGCACCAGTCGACGAATGGCAGTTTTCACCCCGAAAATAGTTCGTCCGCCTTCAAACAAAGTCATTAGCCCCTCAAAAGAGCATGGGCCCATATGACAATCTTTCAAAGATGCCAGGTCAAAAGGGAAGATGGTGAAGTTTCTTTATTACCATCAAATGGTATCTCATCTCCAAGTGCTGATGAGAAGTTTGATGAGGAAACAAACCTTTGAAGTTTCTTTATTTACCATCAAATGGTATCTCATCTCCAAGTGCTGATGAGAAGTTTGATGAGGAAACAACCCCTTAAAGTTTCTTTATTACCGTCAAATGGTATCTCATCTCCAAGTGCTGATGAGAAGTTTGATGAGGGAACAAACCTTTGAAGTTTCTTTATTTACCATCAAATGGTATCTCATCTCCAAGTGCTGATGAGAAGTTTGATGAGGAAACAACCCCTTAAAGTTTCTTTATTACCGTCAAATGGTATCTCATCTCCAAGTGCTGATGAGAAGTTTGATGAGGGAACAAACCTTTGAAGTTTCTTTACAGCCGTCAAATGGCATCTTATCTCCAAGCGCTGATAAGAAGTTTGACGAGGAAACAAACCTTTGGAAATTTTCTCTTTATCTGAGATATTGTCCAAACACAACTAAGACCAGTTTCGAGATATGGACATCCGAAACAAGGGGGAGGTTGTTTACCTTTTTCTAAGTATCAACACTTAGTTAAAGAGGATGGATTGCGCATCCTACATTGCCATCCATTCACCAGAATCCACATCAAGTATTTTTGCAGGAGTTTGTCTCATCATCCCCCGCCAAGCACGACAACGGGATCAAGTCGTGTAAAGATTTTATCAATTACAACATCTCAGGAGCGCCCAAAATTCGGGCATTCTTTGATATTTAAGTCTCTTTTACGCAGGAGAGATCGAGATATCAATCTCTCTCCCTCCAGATAAAAGAAACTTAAATAGGGGCATCTGTCATACCCTAATTTTTGACCCCCCCGAGATGGCATATCTTCAGGATTTTTCATCAGGTCAAGACAAGTTCCCAGAGCAGTCACTTCTCCATCTGGTATCTAATCGGGGATGCTCAAAGACAAGAAAGCTCAGGCAAAGGATCAATCAATACAAGGATGAGTCCCTAATACAATCATGGGGCTCAAAAACTTCACTTTTCTCATCTATGATTGATTAGACATCCAGTCATATGAGTACAGGTTTACTCAGGTCACCAGACTAGGGTTTTGAGCCTATCAAGGACTAAAATCAGGGATCACTTTTGGGAAACCCTAAAAAGCCCCAGGGAACCATTCAAAGACATCAATCATCTTCAAATAACTCATATGACAAGATCCACTGGACATTACATCTCAGTTCAAAGTCTACAGTCATCATGGTCCTCTGGTCGACAATTAGGGTTTTTGACCTAATTCACCAAGATAGTTGACTTTTAATCAGGGCATGAATCCAAAACTCAAGACATGATTCAAGAATCTCTACTACCACAATATAATCCATTTACATCATTCATTTGAGGAAAAGATCTTGTTTCTACACAAAAGCCCAAAAATTCACTTTGTCAGGAAAAAGTCAACTGTGAAGGATCATCATTGACTTTTAAGGTTTTTGGTCAAAAAATGACTTTTAAAGGTCAATATCATCAATATATGGATGTCAAAGTCATTTGACCAAAGAAATTCAAAGAAATTCATCAAGGAGCGAAAAGTCGGGAATTAGGGTTTTTGAAGGCATGGTGAGAACTCAAAATTTCACCTACACAACTCAAAAAAACTTCCAAAATGAAAGTTGTAGATCTTGCAAAATAAAACAACATCTTACAAAGGAACTTTTTTCAAAAGATCAACCATTTATGAAGTTTTGGAAATTTTGAAGTTTAGGTCATAAACACTTAGAAATTTTTCTAAGTGTTTTAACCTAGTTTTCTTCCAACTTTGGCCTCATTTTTCACAAATTTGCCAAAGGATTCTGAAGAAACTCCAAACTAATGATTTGAAGTAGATGTTTAGGGCTTTCCAAATTGTGTTTAACCTTCTCCAAATTCATTTTGAGCTAGGAGTTATGCTTGTTCAAAGTTGGCCTCATGAAGTGAAATTATAGGTCATGTACAATTTGAAACTTTGCAATTTTGTGCATTTTGCTTCACTAAATGATGCTACACGACCTCTAATACATCTGAAGACATGCCATACATTCAAATTCATCATTGCATAAGGATTAGAGAAGATTCCCAAAAACAAAGGCATGTGATTATGTAATGATTGCATTTTTGAATTTATGGCAAATGGTGAATCATCAAGGAATCTTGCTCTAAGCCAATTAGAACTCTCCTCTGAATCAGAAATGTTCCCTAAGATCATGCAAGATCAATGGTTGGGGAAGCTAGCCCGAAAATGCATCATTGCATTTGGAATATTTTCAAACTTTCTTCATGGCTAAGAAACCAAACTCACCTCATTAAGCAAGCTCACTATGCACACTTACTCTGATCCAATTGCCTATAAATAGAGGGCTCATTTTCATTCAGAAACACACCAAAGCAACTCAATTCCTTGCTTTCTCTTTCTCTTCTCATGCTTATTGTTTTTCAAAGTTCTTTGGAAAGAAGAATCGTTTTCTTCAAACCAGAGCTCATCTTTGGAAAGTAAGCATTCTAACATCTCAAGGGAGGTCATTTGAGGTGATCCAAGCACCTGGATCACTTCTGTAAGTGGAGGAACACCATTGTTGCTCTCACTTTGGAGCATTTGCAGTTGGAGGTCCATGGAGTAATTCAGGAGGTTCTGAGCCAAGCCAATCATCCAAGCACATTCCTCAGGTCATAGTGAAGCTAACCAGATGGCTGCAGCTCATCTGTAACTCAAGGATCAACACCCTCCATGTTCACTTGAAGCTGAAATCGAGGGAGGACCATAGAGCAATTCAGGAGGATTCAAGCTCCAATAAGCATTCAGTTAGCATCATTGAGTCTCAGGGAAGCTATTGAGATCATTCATTCAATCCCAGGTGCTCTCAATCATCCTCACGACCTCCATTTTCAGAGGTAAGTTCCTGAACCTCACTTCTCTAATTTAAGTACTCTTTGTGAAATAGCTCGATTCTATCTTGTTCAGCATCATCAGAGGATTGAAAACCCTCTATCATCATCCATTTATCTTGCAGTATAGTCATTTAATTTAATTTTGAAATTTTAGGGTTCTTCACGATTTCTGGTAAATTAGTTAGATGTAGTTAATATTAATTCATGTTAGTTACATATTTAGAATCGTGAGTGAATTTAGAGCAAGTTTCATGTTTACATCATTGCAAATGGTTGAGAGTTGAGAGAGCTCAGAAATTTGAATTGATGGAGCTTGAGGTTGAAGACGAAGATGGAGGGTGGCGCCATTTTTCAAATCTCTGAGCAAAGTTTGTTTTATTTTTAATGATAGGCGTTCCCTTAACGACTGAACAAACTTGCCCTAGTGGCCTCCCATACGCCCTTAGTATCATCATGCCTCAAGTCTGGGGTTCGAATCCCCCTCGCCCCAGACTTTTTGATTCTTTTATTTTTTAAGGATTTACAACTTGTTTTGAAACATAACCAAATGAAGGCAAGTCACTATCACCACACGCGCGTTGGCTCAGTGGTGTTTGTTTTGAGTGTGTGGCCTAGAGGGCGTGGGTTCAAACCCTCCAAGGGCCAAAACTATTTTTTTACACACAATTTCTTTCATTTTCTCACAAAACTTCACATATTCATTTAACCTATCAAATTAATTTATTTTCACTTCATTTTTCACACACTTATCATTTAATATACCTATTTTGTGAATAATCAAAAAAATCATAAAAATATTATGTATTTCTTGAATTTTAATTAGGTTTAAAATAGTATGTTTTTAAGTGTTTTCTTAAATACTTTAAATATATATATTATCATTTTAACCTAATCAATTTGTGAATAATTTTATGATAAAACCCTAATTGTTTAGGTCTTAATTAGTTAAAAGTTCTTTATTTTTACCTTAATTAATTTGACTTTTGTCAATATTCAAATTTGTTTTCAATCTCTAATTAAACGGATGATTAAGGTTTTCAAACAACAAAACCTTGTATCGTTCCAAATCATTTTCAAATTGCTTTTACACCAGTACTGTAAAGTACTGGGCCTCTAATAGAGTGTAAGTCCCAAACACCTTCTCTTCTTAGCTTGTTTTCAAAACTGTATTTTCAAAATCTTCTTTCTGTTTTCAAAACATTCTTCTGGTATTTGAAGGGCATTATTCCCGGTGAAACTCTTCAGATACCTATGTGACCTTTGTCCATCTTCACTTCTTCTGTTTTCAAAAACCATTAACTGTTTATCATATATATTCAACTGTTATCAACAAAACAACAAAAATACTGTTGAGGCTCTGTACATACTTCTTCAATGGCCTCCACTCCATCCAGGTTAGGCTTTACAAGCTTTCAATTTACAGTCTTTATTTAAATTACTGTCAAATATAAACTGTGCATATATTAGTTTAGAACTGCGTTTGAGTATAAACCTTAGGACAGTTAAACTATATATATATTATAGGAATATGACCTAGGATTGAGAATGTCTTCCCGGTGAAGGCTCTTTCCTAATTAGAGATCTGTAGTTCAAACCCCCAAGATGAATTATTCCCGGTGAAACATCTTGGCAAAAACCTTAGAATCCAAATAAATAGGACACATCCACCCAAAGAGGAATTATTCCCGGTGAAACCTCTTACCCATTTGCTTAGAGCCAAAATAAGTTCAAAACTACATAGCTTTCTCTTGTGCTATAACAAGGACCCTCGATTAGCCTCCTCTTGGGCTTTGTACAAGGACCCACAGGCTTCTTAAAAGCATTTCCAGCTTCCTCTTGAGCTTGTATACAAGGACCCATCAGGTTTCTTATAAACATAGGAACAGGTCTTTAGTCACCTTTTAGCCTACCCTGGTGAGTTTCTTCCAATTTAAACCAGACTTTAAACAAGCTAAGTTTGTCTCAATTTTGCATTGAGTGCACTTTTTGGAATGAGAGACATGGACAGTCTCTGTCACCCTTATCTTCATCAATCTTCCTTAGCAGAGTCTAGGATCCATGTTTGGTCATCCTCAGCATTGAGTCAGCCTTCATCTTGGGCTTTAAACAAGAAGTCTCTACTAGATAATCTTTCTGCCAATACTTTCATCCTTTAATAATTAATGGAGTGCTACCCAAATCATTCATTTCAATAAAATCCCTGGAAAGGGTTAGCCTCCAACACGTTCTTTCATTCTTAATAAAACTCCCTGGAAAGGGTTAGCCTCCAACACATTCTTTCATTTTCAATAAAATCCCTGGAAAGGGTTAGCCTCCAAAGTCAATTAATAAAAAATGTCAAAAAATAAAGATTCACTTCTCTTAGGAGATAATTTCCCCAAAAGAGTCAAAACCCCTGGAAAGGGTCAGCCTCCAAAAAAACATGATAAAGTCAGTCTTTTACCAAACAATTTCTCCAGCTGACTCAAAATCCCTGGAAAGGGTTAGCTTCCAAAGAAAAACAGTCTTTCAATAAATAAAACCTCCTCAGTAGAGTCAAAACCAACAAAAACAGTTAGCCTCAACCTTGGGCTTCATAGAAGGCACCCAAACAATAAAACTCCCCTGTCAAGAGTCAGCCTCAACCTTGGGCATTGTACAAGGCAGATAATAGAGTCTCCCCAGTGAGTTCTTCATCATTCAGTAGCCACAACCTTGGGCTTTGTACAAGGCAGATAAACCATATTTTTCATGTGTCAAAGATTCCTAACACTTAGGATCTTCCCCCCATATAGTCATCCATACTTAATTCATTTAAGAGTCCGCCACAACCTTGGGCTTTGTACAAGGCAGAAAATAATGTTTTCCCTAGCAACAGTCAGCCACAACCTTGGGCTTTGTACAAGGCACACAAAATAGAGTCATTCATTCAATTATCCTCAACAGTTAGCCACAACCTTGGGCTTTGTACAAGGCACACAAATAGAGTCTCCCTAAGTAGAGTCAGCCTCAATTCTGGGCTTTGTACAGAACACAAAAATACCCTGTAATTAATCCCCAGTGGAGTCATCTCCCAGAGTCAATAATATTAATTAATCAATCAAAAGCCTCAAGCTTGGGCCTCATACAAGCCAGCTAAAGTCAAATCTTTTATACAGTAGATAGACATAGCTTATCTCTATAGAGAGATATTTTTACTACTCTACCACATTCAAACAAACAAACATTTCATTTCAATTTTAATCAAGTCTCCCATTTAGGATTTTGAAAGGCATGAGCTGGCAGTAAAACCCAGACATGTGGTAACTTTCCCTAATTTGGATGAGCATCCTTCTTTCATTTAAGAGGCATTTGACTGGTATACTTGCACATACACAAGTAAGGTCCCCCTCTTGAATGAAATGAATTCAGTTATTCTATCACTCCTTTAAATGTTTGTGGTAGAATAGTACAAATACCTCTCTGTAGAGATAATTTCATGTCTCTTTACTGTAAACAGAGATTTAATTCCAAGCTTCAACCTTGAGCTTTAAACAAGGCACCAAAAATAATTAATTTCCCTAGTTAGTTCCCCGAACTACATTAAGCTCTGACTTCCACTAGGGATATGTAGGCATGAGGTTCACAAGGAATCTCAGCGAGCTAATAAAATACCAAAATAGTCAGTTTGTCTGTCTGTCTGTCTTTTAAAATCAATTCAATTCCTTCTCCTAATACAAAGGAGAAACTTTCCCAATCATTAGCAATAAACACAATCACAATGACACAGAGAAGGTTCCTGTAGAGTACTACAGATATGTAGGGTGTTTAAACACTTCCCTATGTATAACCGATCTCCCGGACTCCAGAATTTCTAGTCTAGGTGAAATCCCCACACTTAGCAAACTCCTAGGGTTTAGTTGAGATCTTTTTTCCCCTTTCCTACTCGTAGGACAAATAAGAAAGTTCGTGTGATATCGTAGGAAGAACTGAAACAAAATTCATCCCACCACGGGCGCATTCTCCTTCCAAATTTCGCGTGAAGGGTTTAGCGTGCCGTCCTCCCAAGTGAAACGGGGAGGTAAAGAAAACGACCACCACACCTTGAAAACGATCAAGGAGTATATTAGGCTTCCGAAATGTCATTAAACACTAATTTGTCTTAGAACCTTTTTAGTTGAACTTGACTTGTGGCCTATTAAGTGGCTAGCTTTGAAATTGATCGAAGTTAGTTATCCTCGAGGAATATTTTGATCGGCCGCTCGAGCGCCGTATTGAGATGTTACTTCCAAGGATCATAGAACCCGAATACTATTCTAGGACAGGTTTTAACCAACTCAACTTCAGTGGGGAGGGTATCACCTATCAGCTCCATGCAAGCCTTTAAACCTAAGGCTATTGTTTGATTTGTTTTTGTGTGCCACATGTTTGCATCATAAGCATATCATTTTTGCACCAAACACTTCAAGGATCAAAGAGTTTACCTTTGTTTTTGCAGGTAATGGCTCCCGCCACCAAAGATTACATCCGAATCAACATCTCATCGGTACCATCTGAACTAAAAGACTTAGTGTCAGAATTCCCCAGGAATGTTCAATTCACTGAAAGGCATGGTCACCTACTCCATTTGGTTACCTCAAAATTTGAAGAAGACATGATACGGGTCCTGTTCCAGTTCTTTGACCCTGAACATCATTGCTTTACCTTTCCTGATTACCAGTTGGTACCCACTTTGGAAGAATTCTCTGAACTAATTGGATTGCTTGTTCGAAATCGATTACCTTTCACTGGTTTAGAAAGGATTCCAAAACCTGAAGTCATTGCTGCTGCTTTACATCTGCGGAAATCAGAAATCGAGTCCAATTGGGAAACAAAGAGTGGAGTTAAGGGTTTGCTTGCCAAGTTCTTGTTGGAAAAGGCTCGACTACTGCTAGAAAACAAAAGTTATCCAGCTTTTGAGGAAGTTATGGCACTTTTGATCTATGGGTTGGTTTTATTCCCTAATCCCGACCAGTTCATAAGTGTACACATCATCAACCTTTTCCTAATCCGTAACCCGGTACCAACCTTGCTGGGAGACATTCTACATTCTCTACACACTCGTACCATGAAGAAACGAGGAACTCTCATGTGCTGTATACCACTACTGGCTAGGTGGTTTACATTTCATCTTCCCCGATCAGTGTTGAGAAATGAACAAAGAATGCAATGGTCTCGCAGGATTATGTCTTTGTCTCATTCAGATATCCGGTGGAACAACTTCTTTCAAAGAGACATTACTATCATTGATCATTGTGGAGAGTACCCTAATGTGCCACTCCTTGGCATCAAAGGAGGCATCACTTACAATCCCTCTTTAGCTCTACGCCAATTCGGATATGCAAGGAGCAACGGTCCTCATGACATGATTATCCGTGGCATTGTGTTTGATTACGAGAATGATTCTCATAGACACCGACGAAGGTTTATACATGCATGGGGCAGTGTCTATAGAATAGAAAGCAAAACTCTGGGGCAATGGAATTCTATTCCTATGGAACCCTACCTCAGATGGGTCCGCACTCATGCTCAGAAACTCATCATGCCATATCCCGCTATTCTACCTGTGACTATTGAACCAGAGGTCAAAGGATATGAACCTCAAGTTATTCTACACCCGGACATGCCAACTGACCTAGAAGAGTTGCAAAAATCTTGGGTTCAACTCAAAGAGGAAAGAGACACCTTCAAATCATACTGTCTAGACTATGAGAGAAGGATATTGGAGCTCACCGGACAGCTTCAAGAAGAACAGCAGATCAACACATTCCTGGGGGCAAAGAGAAAGCGTCCACGGGAGACCTGAAGGATCATTTATTTTATTTCTGTCTTGTAAGCCCAAATGAGGCAAAGAAAAAAGAAGCAAAAAAAAAAAAGAAATAAATTGATTAACTAACGTTTGTTTCTTCTTTAACAAATCTAAACTCTATGATCCTTGAAACATTGCACACACATTTCACTTCATGCATTGCATATACATTTCATACATTGCATTCATATACATTGCATATACATTTCATACATTGCATACACATGGCATCCAGTCATACACATTGCATAACAGGTTCACAGGACGAATTTCTCATCTTCTCGCTGTTTATTTCAGTCAGAAGAGATGGAATCTGAAATGAGCATCAAGAATCTCGAAGCACAAAATGCCCAAGTTCAAGTGGCAATTCTGGAACTGGCAAAGGGGCAACAAGAACTGAAAGCCCTGATAATCAAGAAGAAAAAGAAGCCCAAAGGATCTGTAGGCGTGAGTCACCTGAAAAGGAAGATCAAAATCCCAGTCAAAAAGTTCAAAAAGCCACCGATCCCTGAAACAGTCGGTGATGATGAACAAGAAGACAATCAAAGCAACCAGGGTTCTGCTAAACCCTCTCTCTCTTCAAATGAAGAAATGATCATTCTGGGGATGAACCGGATAATGAAAAATACCAACAGCTGGAAGACCGTATGAAAGCTATGGAGATACAAAAAATACCTGGCTTAGATTTCAATGATCTAGGGCTCATCTCGGATGTTGTTATCCCTCCAAAATTCAAAGTTCCTGTCTTTGCAAAATATGATGGAGTTTCTTGCCCGAAACTACATCTGAGATCCTATGTAAGGAAGATACAACCTCATACAACGGATAACAAGTTGTGGATTCACTTCTTCCAAGAAAGTCTGTCGGGTACACAACTCGAATGGTACTACCAGCTGGAAAATACCAAGGTTCATACTTGGGAAGAATTAGCTGCTGCTTTTTACAAACAGTACCAATACAATGCTGATCTTGCGCCAACCCGTACTCAACTAAGGGGCATGTCTATGGGACCAAAAGAAAGTTTCAAAGGATATGCACAAAAGTGGAGAGATATGGCTGGAAGGGTTCAACCACCCTTATCTGATCGCGAACTAGTTGACATGTTCATGGGCACTTTAACTGGCCCTTTCTATAGCCATTTGCTGGGAAGCTCATCATCAGGTTTCACTGACCTGATACTGACCGGAGAACGTGTCGAAAGTGGCATTCAAAATGGAAAAATTCAAATAGGTTCCTCCTCTGGTACTACGAAAAGGCCCATCAGCGGGAGAAATGAGGTCAATGCAACACAAATTCAGAAAAGTAGCAAAAGTGAGCAGCATCAATCTGTAGGGGCAGTTCTGATCTCCGCATCTGCACCTCAAAAAGATCAACAGCCAAAATATACGCATCGACCAGATGCACCAAGAAGAAATTTCACCAGAATCAACATGCCAATCTCTCAGGCATTGCAGCACTTGCTAAAAGCAGATCTGATCACATTAAAAGGTCCTCCAAAGAATGTCAACACTTCCTCTCCGAATTATCGCCCTGATGCGACATGTGCCTATCACTCAAACTGTCCAGGACATGACGCAGATCACTGCTGGGCCCTGAAAAATAAAATACAAGATATGATAGATGCTGGGGAAATTGAGTTCGATCCTCCAGAAACTCCAAATGTCATCACTGCACCTATGCCAAAGCATGACAAAACTGTCAACGCTATCCTGGACACTGTTTACATCTATGATGTGAACGAATTATCAACTCCACTCTGCGAAGTCAAAGGAAAGCTAATCCGAGCTGGTTACTTTCCAGGGTGTGACCCCGACTGCTTTTACTGCTCCTGCCTGCCCAATGGTTGTGAAAATCTGAGGATGGGAATTCAAAAATGGATGGATCGCCGTATCATTATGTTTGAGAGGCTCCCTTCTATGGACGTGCTGTGCGAAGTCTTTACAAATGGGATGAGAATAGAGGATGCCTCAGTGATCTCCAGCTTACCATTCAAAATCTCTGCCAAAGCTCCATTCAAAATTTCTGCTACACTCAAAGTGGCATCAGTAGTCATTGCTAGTCCAACTCCATTTCCATACTCCTCAGACAAAGCTGTCCCATGGGGATATGACACTAATGTTTATGTTCATGGAATTAAGCAGGGTACCTCGACTGAAGAGGCCGCAAAGTTAACTACTCCAACTGTGGGTAATATTGTGGGTACCAGCAAGATCACGAGAAGTGGAAGAATCTTTTCACCAGAAATTTCTCCAAATGTTGCTGCTGGTCCAGTCCGAGTCCCAGTTCCTAATCAAGATAACAACGCTCGAGGGAAAGAGCCACAAGTTGAACAAGTTCAAACCCCGGTGGAGATCACCGTTGAGGATCCATCAAAGCAAGAAATGGAGGAAATATTGAAAATCATATGCAAAAGTGATTACAATATTGTTGAGCAACTGGGGCACACCGCTTCAAAAATCTCAATGCTATCTCTGCTAAAATATTCAGAAGCTCATGCCAAAGCTCTGATGAAGTTCCTCAAAGCTGCGCATGTGCCTCAAGAGATCTCAGTCGACCAATTTGAGAATTGTGTTGCCAATCTAACCGTGAGCAATGGTCTCGGTTTCTCTGATGTGGATCTAACCCCTGCTGGGAAAAATCACAACAAAGCCCTACATATCTCCATTGAATGTAATGGCACCACTCTATCTCATGTGCTAGTAGATAACGGTTCTTCTTTGAACGTGTTACCGAAAACAGTACTAGAAAAGCTTGACTTCGAAGGAATTGTGTTACAACCAAGTGATGTTGTGGTAAGAGCCTTTGACGGGTCAACCAGAACGGTATACGGAAAAGTGAATCTCCCAATCAGAGTGGGTTCTCAGATTTTCGATTCTATCTTTTACGTAATGGAAATTCACCCAGCCTACTCCTGTTTACTTGGACGCCCTTGGATACACGGGGCAAACGCTGTAACTTCTACCCTGCATCAGAAGTTAAAATATCCCGTTAAAGGAAAGATTGTCACAGTCTATGGCGAAGAGGAATATGTGGTTAGTCACCTAAGCAATTCCAAATATGTTGAGTTGGAGGACGAATTCATCGAAACTCCATGCCAATCATTTGAGGTGGTCTCCCCAGATGTCTATACCACCAAGCATATTCCTGCTACTCCAACTACAGCTATGGCCTCTCTCAAAGATGCCAAAGCCATGATTGAACAGGGTGATTGCACAGTATGGGGACAGCTTCCCGATATACCCTACAAGTCTGACAAACTAGGTCTGGGCTATGATAGTGAAAATCAAAAGAATGATCAAAGTCATCGTTCTGGAGGATTAATGTCACACTTCGTCAGCCAAGAAGTAAACGCTATTGAAGATGAAGGAGTGTTCTTGAACCATATCATTCAGCCATATCCAGATGAGATTCCACCCATTTCCATGGGAATGTGGGATGCTGTGGGAGAACCAAACGGCGGGTATAATTATCAGTATACCACACCTCATAATTCTTATATTGCTATGGAAGACATTACCCCGACTGGATGGGGTGATCAAATTGGAAATGACGAAAGTTTCATAAGTCCCGTCACTGAGCAATATCAAAATCCACCCAAAGAAGTATAGGACACGCTAGGAGAACCCAGCGGCAAATATGACTATATGGTGAAATACTCCGCTCCTCCGAGCTCACAAATTCCTATGGAGGACATTGTCCCAACTGGATGGGATGAACAGTACGATGACAATTTCGCTCTTGAAGAAGCCAGGGGAATACCAAATAACGAGCGTTGCTTTTTGTCAGCATACACTCCTCATCAGGATGCACAAGTCTCTATTCAAAACATCATCCCGACTGCATGGGACGGCCTTATCGAGCATCTCGCTCAGCCAACAGAGATATCTCAGCCTGGGCTCTCGTATCCAGCAGAGTATATCCCTTATCCCGAAGGATCACCGGCTCATTTTCCCACTAATGAAATCAATGTTGTGGAAGATGAAGAAGACAACTGCAACTGGAAAAACAGGGTACTCCCTGCTCACAACAGTGGATTGAACAACTGGAAAGCTTAGGATGTGATCTCCTTTGACCAGGAGTAAATGCCATTTCCTGTTTTCTTTGTGTATATTGTGCAAAGATAAAAATGGTTCCTGAACAATCGAACCATGAGCTCGAAAGCCGTGTGCCTTAGCACACTGGTCCTTCTATAAGGGCTTATCATATCATGATCATGTGCATTCAATAAAATCATGGGACGCTTGCATATTTAAATTTTGTGATCCTTTTTCTTTCTTTCTTCGCTTTCTAATAGCTATGTTTTTTTCTTCACACACACTCACATAACTAACATGCAGATTCACATACACTCTGGATCCAGTCAACAACGATTCTGCTATTGCCCGTCATGACTTTGAAAGTCCGATCTACCAAACTGAGGACGAAAGTGAGGAAGATTGTGAAGTGCCAAGAGAACTTGCAAGGCTACTAGAACAAGAAAACAAGGCCATACAGCCTCACGAGGAGCCAATTGAGGTCATCAACTTGGGCAACAACGAAGAAATGAAAGAAGTCAAAATAGGGGCTGATTTAGAACACAGCGTCAAGCAAAGACTGATTCAAATGCTGCGAGACTACGTCGAGATATTCGCCTGGTCCTATGAAGATATGCCAGGCCTTGACACGAACATTGTAGTTCATCGCCTGCCAATCAAAGAAGGTAGCATTCCAGTCAAACAGAAACTACGAAGGAGTAGGCCTGATATGTCAAAAAAGATCAAAGACGAGGTTGAAAAACAGTTCAATGCCGGATTCCTAAAAGTTGTAAGTTATCCTCCTTGGATAGCTAACATCGTCCCTGTACCTAAAAAAGACGGGAAAGTCAGAATGTGCGTGGACTACAGAGATCTGAACCGGGCAAGCCCCAAAGATGATTTCCCTCTACCACACATCGATGTACTGGTTGACAATACCGCACAATGCAAGGTATTCTCCTTTATGGACGGATTCTCAGGGTACAATCAAATCAAGATGGCACTCGAAGACATGGAAAAAACAACCTTCACAACACCCTTGGGAACCTTTTGTTACAAAGTAATGCCCTTTGGTCTGAAAAACGCAGGAGCAACCTATCAACGTGCAATGGTAGCGCTATTTCATGATATGATTCATCAAGAAATAGAGGTGTATATCGATGACATGTTTGCAAAATCCAACACCGAGGAAGAACATCTGGGTCATTTACACAAGTTGTTTGACAGACTCAAGAAATACAAGTTGCGACTGAACCCAAATAAGTGTACCTTTGGAGTAAGATCCGACAAACTCTTAGGTTTCATCGTCAGCAGCAAAGGTATTGAGGTTGATCCCGCCAAGGTTAAAGCCATTCAAGAAATGCCTATACCTCGTACCGAGAAACAAGTCAGAGGATTCTTGGGACGTCTAAATTACATCGCCCGATTTATTGCCCACATGACTACTACTTGTGTGTCGATCTTCAAACTGTTGAAGAAAGATCAAGTGGAAAGGTGGAATGACAAATGCCAGTTAGCCTTTGACAAAATCAAAGAATATCTCCAAAAACCTCCAATCTTGTTGCCACCTGTGGAAGGCAGACCTCTGATAATGTACCTAACTGTGTTAGAAGACTCAATGGGGTGTGTACTAGGACAACATGACGAATCCGGCCGAAAGGAGCACGCAATCTACTATCTTAGCAAAAAGTTTACCGATTGTGAAACAAGATACTCACTACTCGAAAAAACTTGTTGTGCCTTAGCTTGGGCAGCTCGCCGGCTAAGACAGTACATGCTAAATCACACCACTTTCCTAATCTCCAAGATGGATCCCATCAAACACGTGTTCGAAAAACCTGCTCTCTCTGGAAGAATAGCAAGATGGCAAATGATCTTAACAGAATATGACATTCAATACACTTCACAAAAAGCAATCAAAGGAAGTGTGGTAGCTGATCATCTGGCTCATCAAGCAGTGGATGATTATCAAGCATTGAACTTTGACTTCCCAGACGAAGACATTATGCTAGTCAATGACTACAAACAACCAGGACCAGAAGAAGGACCCGAGCCAGGATCCCGGTGGACTATGGTTTTTGACGGAGCTTCTAATGCACTTGGCAATGGCATCGGAGCTGTGATCATTTCCCCCGCAGGAAGTTACACACCGTTTACTGCCAGATTATGCTTCAATTGCACTAACAATATAGCCGAATACGAAGCATGTATTCTGGGTCTCAAAGCTGCAATCGATCTAAGAATCAAATTCCTGGAAGTCTATGGAGACTCAGCCTTGGTAATCTACCAAGTCAAAGGGGAATGGGACACGAAGCACCCGAATCTAATTCCTTACAAAGAATATGTGCTGAGTTTGATTCCTTACTTCGAAGAAATCACTTTCGAACACATCCCACGCGAGGAAAATCAACTAGCTGATGCTTTAGCTACCATGTCATCCATGTTCAAAGTCAGGTGGGACAACGAGGCGCCTATGATCACCATTTACAGGCAAGATGAACCATCCTATTGCAATGAGATCAATACCGAAGGAACTGAGGAAAAACCATGGTTCCATGAAGTAAAAAGATATCTCGAAGCTCAGGAGTACCCTGAAGGGGCATCCATTAACGACAGAAAGTTTCTAAGGAGATTTGCTGCCAAATTCTTCCTAAGCAATGGAACTTTATACAAACGCAACCATGACTCGACTTTACTTCGCTGTGTAAACAAGAAGGAAGCAGAACAGATCATGGAAGAAATACACAATGGTGCCTTCGGTACTCATTCCAGTGGACATACAATGGCTAAAAAGATCCTGAGAGTAGGTTATTACTGGTCTACCATGGAAACAGACTGCCATCATCACTCCCGAACATGTCACAAATGCCAGATATACGCTGACAAAGTACATGTACCTCCAGTTCCATTAAGCGTCCTGACGGCTCCTTGGCCTTTTGCAATGTGGGGTATTGATATGATTGGAGAAATCAAACCTACTGCCTCCAACGGACATCGCTTTATCCTGGTCGCTATTGACTACTTCACAAAGTGGGTAGAAGCAGCTTCATTTGCTCCTGTTACCAAGAATGTGGTGGCCCGATTCATCAAATACAATCTCATTTGTCGGTACGGCATCCCTGAACGGATTATCACGGACAATGGCACAAATCTAAACAACAGAGTGATTACTGAACTTTGCACACAGTTCAAGATCAAGCATCATAATTCCTCTCCATATCGACCAAAGATGAACGGCGCGGTGGAAGCTGCCAACAAGAACATCAAGAAAATCATACAAAAAATGACAATAACCTACAAAGACTGGCATGAGATGTTGCCTTTTGCCCTTCATGGTTATCGCACATCTGCGCGTACTTCAACAGGGGCAACTCCATTCTCCTTAGTCTATGGTATGGAGGCAGTTCTTCCAATTGAAATTCAGATTCCTTCCCTAAGGATTATGAAAGAAGCCAATCTAGACGAAGACGATTGGATTCAAACACGGTTGGACCAGATAAACTTGATTGATGAGAAAAGGCTCGCAGCTATTTGTCATGGTCAGCTATACCAAAAGCGTATGATCAAAGCCTTCAACAAAAAAGTCAAAAGTCAAGCATACCAAACTGGTGGCTTGGTTGTCAAACGCATCATCTTACCACAAGGTGATCCCAGAGGCAAATGGACTACCACCTACGAGGGACCATTCATAATCAAGAAAATATTCTCCGGCGGCGCCATGTTGCTTACCACCATGGATGGCGAGGATTTCCCACATCCTGTGAATGCTGACATAGTCAAAAAATACTTCTCTTAAAAAGAAAAAAAACAGCTCGCTAAGTTGAAAACCTGAAAGGGCAACTTAGGCAAAAAATGAGCGTCTCGGTGGATTGAAAACCCGAAAGGGCGGTCCAGGGAAAAATTAGAGACTAAACAAATACTATCCCGGTAGGCTGAAAACCTGAAAGGGCGGCCTAGGCAAAAGTTAGGGAATGAAGCATACAACAGTGTTCCGTTCAGATGCCTACTCACCATCAAGATTCAACACCTCAAAGACACCGATCAGTCCAATCACTTTCTTCCAACAAGTGAGGGATGAGATGCTTGAAGACAGATTGGCAATAGTAGAGTTGAAACTTGACTGGATTGTTTTCACATAGCTATTTATCTCTATAAATATTTTCCAAAACTTTCTGACAGTTTCCTACTTCTAGGATTATTGTCTCCCTGTGCTAACCAGCCTATCATGGCTCTTTTTTTCAAAAATCAATGCAGCTTAGGCTCAAAAATCACTATTTTCACTTTTTCTGTTTTAAATACGTAAGCGTCCCAATGATAATTTTGAATGAACATGTGCATTTGAATATGATTGATGTTTACCAGGAAAAACAGGAATAGCATTCAAGAAATGTCCCAATTATCTGGACATCATCCCATCAGAAGAAAATCCCCAAGAGAAACGCATTTCTCAGCAAATTCCTCAAAAAGATTTTCTCTTCAAAAGAAGTCTTATCCCCCAGCAGGGTTGTTCCAGATTACTATCTTCAGAAGGTGTGATCCCCGCACCCGGACTTGGTCAGATAGTGCATCGGAGGATTATGCATCTTCCTCATTCCCATTTGAAAGGGCATCAGAACTTCCAGCTACCTTTCATTCTCAAGAGATATTCAAAGATCCTTCAACAGAATACCAGGGTTCTCAAAGAATTTCCCCAGCCAAGGGTACTCAAACAAGACAAAAGATCATCAACGATCACAATATAGTCATATCCAGATGACTGGCGGAAATTTATTTTCCCAAATAAAAGCTCGACATCTCACATTCATACATCACATATTCATATTCATACATCATATTCATACATCATATCCATACATCATATTCATACATCATGCATCATGCGCATATTCATACGCATATTCATACACAACATCACAGGCATATTTCTCCGGGAATATCTCACATTTACATGCATCATAAACATTGCATATGACTAACTTGATTTTTCAGGTAGACGGATGTCTTCAACAAAGATGTTCTCAATCACATGCGGTGTTCACCTGAATTCCATGAACAGTTCTCTTAGATATAATCAAGCCGAAGATTCATTCTGATCACTAACCAACTCAAAAACAGGCATTGAAGATCTAAAGCGATACCTCATACGGTTCCAGAACGATCTAGCATCACAGATCTAAAGCGATACCTCAGACGGTTCCAAAACGATCTAACATTGCAGATCTAAAGTTGATACCTCAGACGGTTCCAGAACGATCTAACATCGCAGATCTAAGTTGATACCTCAGACGGTTCCAGAACGATCTAACATCGCAGATCTAAAGTTGATACCTCAGACGGTTCCAGAACGATCTAACATTGCAGATCTAAAGTTGATACCTCAGACGGTTCCAGAACGATCTAACGTTGCAGATCTAAAGCGATACCTCAGACGGTTCCAGAACGATCTAACATTGAAGATCTAAAGTCGATACCTCAGACGGTTCAAGAATGATCTAACATCAAAGATCTAAAGCTGATACCTCAAACGGTTCCACAATGATCAACTTTCAAAATCTAAAGCGGAAAAACTTTGGACAAGTTCCGTAACGATTATCTTCCAAGACTTAAAGCGGTAACCTTGGACGGTTCCGAAACAGTCAACACAAAGACTTTCAAATCCTTCATCAAGATATAATCAATGAATTCATTCTGATGAACAAACCATCAACACATTTACCAGGTGGCATCTGAAAGCCCATCTCAGGTAATGTTTCAATCTGCCAACAACATTTCGCAGACGACATTCAAATGTAACTTCCAACATCTCTTCTGATCAAGGTAAGTGCAAATTTTCAGGTCATCTAAATATTCAATCATCTTCTACCTTCAGATTTCAGACAATCTCTTCAGGTTTAAGAAGATTGAATAGGGGCAACTGTTATACCCCAAAATTTGCCCGCATCTTTTTTCAAGAAAACTCCAATCTGAAAATTAAGAGTCTCATATGATCATGGATTTTTATTTCAACAAATATCCTGACATATGAAATACTTAGTTTTTAGAATTTTTCTTATACAGTAATTTGGCTTGCAGTTGAATTTATTCTTACGCAAACGCCAAATGCTGCTTATTACTTCACACATGCTATTTATTTATTTACAGATAAATAGTACTAACACAATTGGTACAGAGTTAAATCTTTTTGCAGGCGCAGAATCAGGAAACTCAAACTGTACTGGTAACAAGTAGATTATTATTATCTTTTGTTTCCCACTAATTTTTGTACTATATTCCATTATTTTCAAAAATCAAATCTCTCTTTTTCCCAAAACTATCTCCACTTTCTTTCAAATCTTACTTCCACTCAAATTTTCCTTTTGTACGGAATCACATCATTCCCCAACGTCTCTATCTTCCTTTCCATTCTATAAATACCTCCCATTTTCTTCCATAAAATCTCACATCAAATTCTAATTCATCTCTCAAATTTCCACTTCATAATCCATCCTTTCTTCTTTCCCGACAAAATGGCGAAGCGGTGGGAAACGTGTTTTCTTATGGTCATCACCATTGCTACGGTGATCATGTCTTTCTTCTGTCTACGTAGCCCGGAACACTCTGGACCTGGGATGCTTATGATCCCAATCATCTACATGTTACTATTTGTAGCATGGGTTATCAATCGTCATTCTTAAAATTTGCCGTATTTCTTATTTCTTAAATGTACCGTTTACTCGTCGTACTGTTCAATATAGTATGTAATATTTGTACTGTCAGTATTAAATATTGTACTATTTTTCATAATATTGCTTAATTACTCAGATAATATTTTATGTGTTTTCTGCCAGTCAAATATTCATCTTTCTGTGCATTAAATGATTTTCAGGGTTATTATCGGTAATTTTGCCCGCATACAGTAAATATTAGTTATTTATTATGTCTGTGTTTTTTAACAAGTCATGTAAATAAACTTTCATTTTTCACATAAAACAAAAACAACAAAAAAAGAAAATTAACTTTGACTGTTGATTTTTCACTCTAACTGCTACGTCAATACCTGAACAGTCAGTCGACAGCCAAACTGCTGGCAGTACAATTCTCAGTGTTTTGTACCATCAATCAAATCAATCTTTCACAATTCAAAATTCCAAGATTTTTGTTCTAGAAGTCTTCTGAATATCACGCGATTAGCAGAGACTCAACACTGCACAAAAATCAGGTACGTTTAACTGTCTCCTACATAAACAGTCCCTAACTAGGGTTTTCTTGTTTTTACAGGAGAAACAAGTTTTTGAGACCTCAAATGGATTTCATGCACATCCATATATCTCAAAGTACCATCATACAAATTTTCAAACTTCAATTCACTCAGACGCACCATCAGCAGATCAAACAGTCAACAGACGACCCGTTTGACCAAAAAAGTCAACAGACAGTCAAAAATGAATTTTTTTGTCAAAGTCCATATTTTGTCAAAGGATTCATCATTTGATCATTGTATTATCATAATTCATCAAGGAAAGATCAAAAATCAACAAAACCCTAAGATTCAAAATTAGGGTTTTTGCCTGAAAAGTCAACTCAACTTTGACTGATCATAACTCTCTCATCCTTCATCCAAAAAATTCAAACCAAAGCTCATTTTGAAGGAAATTCAATTATATTTCAAATGCCATTGATCCCATGGTCATTGGATTCACCATTTGAAAAATATGATCAAAGACATTACAGGTCATTTTCAAATTCAACAAAAAGACACTTTTTTCAAAAGGACACACAAGGAGCACCAAAAATCATTTTGACATGATACCAAAGACATTGGTTAGAGGACTCTTTGAGGTTTCCAAAAAGTGCAAGATCTCCTTCATATGACAAAAATTGAAGGATTTACACCTTGTTGAAGTTGGCTAAATTTTGGAAAATGCATAAAGTCAACATTGCTCAAAAATGCATTTTTTCCAAATGGGGCCAAGTTTTCATGGTTCAAACATCATTTCCATAATATTATGGGCCTTCCACGACCAAGACAAGGCCCATATCATTTTTATCCATTTTTTGGCATAATTTTATCTTATTTTAAGATTAAATTAAAAGGAAAATGGATGGATAATGGGTAGCTTAATTTCCAAGCATGACTCACCCAAGGAATCTTCATCTTTCTGCAGAGAATTGAAGAGCAAGGCAAGTGCATTGAAGACAAGAAGACTTGGTCAATAATTCAAAGCTTTTTAATATAAAAAATTCAAGAATTCCACAAAGGCAACTAGATGCTTCTTAGCTTCAATTTTAAGCACTTCAATGCTTATATATAGGCTAGCATACTCCAACAATCAAGAGAGAACGAATTCAGTAGCATTCATAAGCACATAGCACTCTTGTAACAACTTGTAATTTTCAAAGAAACTTGAAATTCGAATTTTAAGTTTCAGTCAATTTCAATACAAAATAAACATTCAAACATCATCTCTGAGCTTCACTGAAACAATTCCAATCATTTCCAAGTCTTAAACCTCATTGAATCGAGCTATATAGGCCACGGTTTGTTCAAACTAAAACCAACTTATATCTCATAACACACGCATATTTAACAAGATGTAGATGCATAATTGTGTTTGGTTTGAAGCTCTGGTCGTTTCTGGAGCTTCAATTGGATTTTAATGGCTGTTTGTAGCATATACCATTTTAGGGTTTTCTTAGCTCAAAATTAGGGTTCTTCATTAGGGCCAAAATTAAAGCAAATAAAGGGCATGGTTACATTCAGTGGAACAAGACGAGTTGAATGGTACCATCGCGCCTAATTTCTATGCCTGTTTACCCCTATTCGTTATTTTGCAGAATTTGGGTTCATCAATTATATCGCTTTTGCATAAAAGCGCTGTTGAAAGTGGCGTCTGGAGGTTGAAGATGATGCGTGTCCTCCTCCTATTGGCTGGCACGCGCGCGCAGTTTTTTAAATTTCCCACTAATCAAGTGTTTTGCAGGTACACTAAGTGCCATGCGCCTCAAAATCTGAACCATCTGATCCACTATCCATCCAATCCAACGCGCCAGATCATGCAGCTGCATCATGTTCCTTCATTCAATTTCCACATCTGATCAGTATCCTTTTATTTTTTATTTCTATTTTAATTTCTTTGCAAAATTAATTAAAAATAGTTTTAAAAATCCAAAATATACACAAAAAATATTTTTAGACTTCTAAAATAATATATTATTTTCTGAAATAAAAATATTTTATTTTTCTTCAAAATTTCAATATTTGCATAATTAATTAGTATATATTTATATATTTGCTTTTTAATTATTCTAACCAATCAAAAAATCATAAAAAAAATTGTTCTTTATATAAAATATTGTTTATATATTATAAACTAATTTTGTACATATTTTGAATAATTTTCTCTTTAAGTTTTAATTATTGGTATAATTATTTGCATAATTATGTTTTAATTAACTTAAATCAATTTCAAATCAATTCCAAAAATTCCAAAAAAATTAGTTTTGTTTTAAAATTAATTGACAAATATTTTGTACATATTTTAAACTTAATTTCTAGGTTTAAATTTATTTTCATCTTTTTTCTTCATTTTAATTTAATTAATCATGCATTAATTATAATTAAAATCAATCATAAAAAATCCAAAAACATGCCTTTTATTTTTCTTGCAATTTAAATTCCTAGATAAATGTATAGGATGTCAAATTCATGTAAATAGGCTAGTTTACATTTCCTGCACAATCGATGTAATAGCGTAGATTTACTTTCCGCACTTTACATTTCCGCATTTTAATTTCCAGCAAATATAAACTGCGTGTATGTCAAAGATAAAATTGAACCGTTAGATCACTAACTTCAAAGATAAAATATCTGAATACAAACACAATCACACTTGCACCTCTTAAGGTAATCCCTTCTCATTCTTTTCAAAATCAAAGTCAAAATTCTACTGTTTCGAGTACAAAATCGAACCTTTTGTTTATATCCGGTGAAAGGATAGATTTTTAAAGGAAATAAGGATAAAGACCTTACAACTCAAGGTAGACCTCCTAGTTTGCTTGCTCAAATCAAAACAAACAAAATTCTCATACACTGTTGTTTTTCAAAACAAAACTTTCAAAAAAGACAATACTTTGTATACATCCAAACACGGATTATTACAAAGTTAACGTTCTTTTCAAAACATCTTTCGAAAGATAAACAAGCATTTTGTATACATCCACACACGGATCATTACAAAATTCAATTTACAAAAGTATTTGAAACCACATATGAGCATTCTAAAGCAATTGAAAAGTGATCGAAAAACAAGTGAGCTAAGCAAACTTAAGAGCCCATGGATAACCATGGATACAAAGGGTGCTAACACCTTCCCTTTGTATAACATACCCCCTTACCCAGAATTTCTTAAAGGTCTTTTTTCTGTTTCTTTTATAAACCTTTCCTTAATTGGATAAAATAAAAGGTCGGTGGCGACTCTGTGAAATTTCAAAATGCGAAAGCATTAAGCGATAAAAAAGAGTCAGTTCACGTATCTCTACAGATCAGAGGTATGGCCCGGGATTAAAAAACGGAGGTCCACAGAACTGGCGACTCTGCTGGGGACATACTTTCAAAAACAAAATGTTTTCAAAAGGGGTTACCTTAAGAGAATAGATCACTTCGATGTTTTCAATTGATTGACTTGATTGCTCTATTTTTTTCAAAAGGTTTGTTTGGGTATTTTGCTTGTGTGAAAGATTCTAACCCGAATCTCGAGATACCTTAAGTATATGACAATAGACCAAGGAAACTGTACGGCATGTACCGATACGGTTGATCTGGTAGTCATCGTTAGTGTGATACTTTGGTTTATACTGATGTCCCTTGAAAACGATCAAGGAGTATATTAGGCTTCCGAAATGTCATTAAACACTAATTTGTCTTAGAACCTTTTTAGTTGAACTTGACTTGTGGCCTATTAAGTGGCTAGCTTTGAAATTGATCGAAGTTAGTTATCCTCGAGGAATATTTTGATCGGCCGCTCGAGCGCCGTATTGAGATGTTACTTCCAAGGATCATAGAACCCGAATACTATTCTAGGACAGGTTTTAACCAACTCAACTTCAGTGGGGAGGGTATCACCTATCAGCTCCATGCAAGCCTTTAAACCTAAGGCTATTGTTTGATTTGTTTTTGTGTGCCACATGTTTGCATCATAAGCATATCATTTTTGCACCAAACACTTCAAGGATCAAAGAGTTTACCTTTGTTTTTGCAGGTAATGGCTCCCGCCACCAAAGATTACATCCGAATCAACATCTCATCGGTACCATCTGAACTAAAAGACTTAGTGTCAGAATTCCCCAGGAATGTTCAATTCACTGAAAGGCATGGTCACCTACTCCATTTGGTTACCTCAAAATTTGAAGAAGACATGATACGGGTCCTGTTCTAGTTCTTTGACCCTGAACATCATTGCTTTACCTTTCCTGATTACCAGTTGGTACCCACTTTGGAAGAATTCTCTGAACTAATTGGATTGCTTGTTCGAAATCGATTACCTTTCACTGGTTTAGAAAGGATTCCAAAACCTGAAGTCATTGCTGCTGCTTTACATCTGCGGAAATCAGAAATCGAGTCCAATTGGGAAACAAAGAGTGGAGTTAAGGGTTTGCTTGCCAAGTTCTTGTTGGAAAAGGCTCGACTACTGCTAGAAAACAAAAGTTATCCAGCTTTTGAGGAAGTTATGGCACTTTTGATCAGAGGTATGGCCCGGGATTAAAAAACGGAGGTCCACACTACCTTTCCCTTCATCAACCATATTTCTCTCACTCTTCACTCCATTCCCTCTTTGGAATCTTGGAATGTTAGCCCGAATCTTTCTTCCATTAATGAACAAATTATCTAGCTCCAACTCCAATCTTCTCACATCCGTCACCTTCCAGTATCTAACAAAACCGAATCTCTTTCCCCATTTATCTCTCCTATGGGGAATGACCACCTCTGCTACCAAGACATACTCCACAAATAATTCAAACATCTCCTTAGAACCATACTCCTCAGGAAAATCAGAGAAGAAGAAGATTGTAATTTCCTCTCCTTCTATATTCCCTTTACCTCTACGAGAGTCCCACCTGTTGTTGCTTGTACGTAGCGGTATCCATTTTTTCTTTGAAACCACTTTCCAGCCCTCATGCCTCTCTCATGTTTCGCTTCCCTGATTCTCTCTCCTTTTTCTCTCTTGTTTCTCTCTCATATCCTGTTTCTTATCTTAATATTTATATTTGAAAAAAGGATGAAAATCTATTGTGTGTAATATCCTTACATGGGTAAGGAATTGTTTAAGCATGCATAATGGAAAGCAACAAAAGTTTTGGAAATATTTATCTGGGAATTATCGTGTCCACAAAGATGGTTGTATAATGTCATTCAACAGTTTCTATGGTTTCGAGCTCGGGTTTGAATGAGCAAAAGTATAAAAACTGAAAAGTAAATATTAACACAAAAGAATTCATTCTTTAGAAAGATAAGATTTATCAAGCATTGCATATGATTTACTTCTAACAAACTTAAACATATCAACCAGTTATACTCAACCTACAATACTCGTCAATGTCATCACATATCTCTCACATCAGTGTCCATCTCTAGAGCACCTATGAGATCAACTCACAACCAAGGTTATCTCTAACGCAAAGTCGCGAGAACATCCGTATTCTCGCGTTGGCGATCTCTCGTGCGCTGCTCAAACACGAAAGCATTAAGTACAGTTACCCACAATGAATGTTAGCTCTAAATCTATATCTAGAGTTCAGAAACTAACAAATAATCATCCTAGATAAGGATTCAAGAAGTTTATCTTTAAAGCAACCCAAATTCCAAGCACAGAGCAAAAATCTAAGACAACAATCAACACAGATTTGTAAAGCAAGTTTTATATAACGCCATGGGCGAAAAATATACATGAGTTCAAAGTAAATACATACACAAAACACAACTATAAGAAAAAACACAAAGATGAAGAGAAATGAACCGAAAATCTCTCGGCTTGTCAACTCCAATTGATGAGCAATCACCTCCAATCATCCAAATGCAAGCTCCATAGTTGTTTTCTAACCTAATCTAACCTAAAAATGATAGTTTGATGAGTTGGGAACAAATATTCCAAAAAATAACCTAAAAAATGTGATTTATGCCCCTTTTACCGAGCTGCCATCTCATGCAATCTCGCTTAGCGAGCTTAACTCGCTAAGCGAGTAGCAGAAAAAATTAAATTTTGTTTTCGTCATAACTTGAGAACCGTAACTCTGAATTGCACCCGGTTCGAAGTGTTGGAAAGCTTATTCAATGCTCTATCTAACAATGACTAAATGGAAACCAAATTAATGATTTTTCTCATCCTTATTTTGAGCCTATGGAAGCACGCTTGAAGGTGGCTAAGCGAGCTTCTGCATGATTTTCATTTTATTGCTCCAAAACTGCGAAATCAAAGCCGTGCCTTCGACACTTTATTCCTCGGGGCTCCGATATGCATAAATACCTATAAAACAAAGGAAAAACTATCAAATGGTATACAAAATGAATCAAAACTCAAGAATACAAATATTTTCACAAAAGTTGGTATTTTATTACAAAAACAAAAAGAATAGAATCAATAAGTGCCACAATTATATACTCAAAATAACATGATTTTGGCACTTATGAAACTCTCCCCAACTTGAAACTTTGTTTGTCCTCAAACAATGTCAAATAACACGAAGAATTAAAAGTAATAAACCAAAGAATTATGAATAAACAAGTTTAGAAAAAACCAAAAACAAATGTATGGATAAACACAAAAACGTATAAACAAAGTAAACACTTACCACTATCCTACAACGACAACATGTAAATAAAACGAATCCTAAGTACAAAAATCATGCAAAACATTCTAAAACAATACAAGCTCACATCATGAATCACACCTAGCAAAAATTCAACAATGGAGGAAGTACACACAAAAGTGAAGGAATTTTAACACTCATCCAACAATTTTGCAAACAAAAAATTAAATTGTGCATTCATTCAAAATAACATTTAAGATACAAAATCAAGAATAACAAGGGCTTTTCAAGGTTGTAACGTGGTCGGGTGAACAAACAATGGATAAGTCCTAAGGCTAATCGAAACAAAAACTTGTATAAACCTAAGGGAGTGATCAATCCATAAAGGTTCAAACACTAAAATCTCAATCAAACTTCTTTCTTAACCACAAGTTTCTGAAATCAATCACAATACTTATTAGCACAATTATCCGCTTCTCTTTTCTTTTTGTTTATCAAAACTTTTTCACATTTTTTATTTCTTTTTCTTTTCTTTCTTTTTCACATTTTTTTCTTTTCTTTTCTTTTTCTTTCCAACCTCATAGCAACAACCAAATAAGTAGAAACCATTTTCTCCCCAACTTGAATTCAACCACGTCATTATATGAATACTCCTTAATTTCTAAGGCAAGATAAAAATTCATACAACAACACAAAGTTAAGGGTTCAAGAAAAAATAATCAACATCCATACAAAAATAAGTGAACTAAATGCAAGCATAGAAGTTCAAGAAATAACATGGATGTTGAGAAAAAGCTCATAGGAGGTTAACAGATGCTCACACACTCACAAGGTGAATTGACTATTTGGTTAAGGTGGTTGTGCCCAAAATGAAATAAAATGTCTTGATCGTTTTCGTGCTTTCATAAAATCAACATAAACAAAATATTAAGCATAATAAAATCCAGTTAAAACAAAGATTGTGGCGTCCAGCATATATGAACAATGGAAAGCTTCCTCACATTTATGGTTTGGAAACTAAAGCGATTCAAGCAACAAGCAAGTAATGCAAAAGAATGAATGGATGGTAATTGTACAAATGAAAAGTTTCCTAAACATGCTATGCTATAGAAAGTGATAAATGAGTACCTTGAATGATATAACTTCAAAAACAATATCCTACCATACATCCGCAAGTTGAAACACTCAAGCTTTGGAAAATAACCTCAAAAATCTTCGAATTACCGAACAAAATTGACAACAAACAACCACAAAAGAATTATAAAAATGAGTACTAGTATTTACTACTAAATAGCTTTAGTGAAAGTGGGAAAAAGGAGTGAACCAAGTGGAATAGGAATCTCAGTGGTATAAAGCAAATATTCTGAATTTTTCTAACCAAAACACTCAACAAACGTTACGGATACAAATATATACAACAATTTCACGAACATAAAATAAAACACAAGTATAAAAATATGTACACAAACAAACACATATATACAAGTATGAACACATACATTTATTATTATACAAAAATAGAAAATTTTGTGAATGTTGGATACGCAATTTGAAAAGTGAAGATTTGTAATTAAAGTGCTAATCCGAGATAACATGTTTCACCAACATTCAACAACAAAAGTATACTTATATGTAACATATACAAGTAAACCTATATGGTGAACATAAACAGGTAAACATGTACAAGTGAATATACATATGAAACTATACAATATTTACGATATATACAAAGCTCAAAACTACGAAAACTATTGCGATGCAATTCTAACAACCATTCCCGGCAACGGCGCCATTTTGTTGAAGTCGGCATAGTGGAAAGCAACAAAAGTTTTTAAAATATTTATCCGGGAATTATCTTGTCCACAGAGATGGTAGTAGAATGCCATTCAACGGTTTCTATGGTTTCGAGCTCGGGTTTGAATGAGCAAAAGTATAAAAATGGAAAAGTAAATATTAACACAAAAGAATTCATTCTTTGGAAAGATAAGATTTATCAAGCATTGCATATGATTTACTTCTCACAAACTTAAACATATCGACTAGTTATACTCAACCTACGATACTCGTCAATGTCATCACGTATATCTCACATCAGTGTCCATGCATGTCGAAGTATGTTCACATGCTGCTGTCGAAGACCTACATATTGTAGTCGAAGTATGTTCTAGTATGTGAATGTCGAAATGTTGGGGTTGTTAGTATTTTGAATTGGGCCTATTTGTTATGTCCAATTGGTTAAGTTAGCTTGTATCCTAAGTTAGCTTGTAATGGGTATTTATGAAAAAACCCATTATTTTAGTATGTTAGGTTTATTATAAATAGCATACTAGTCTCTCATCATTGCATACTACAAATCATAATTTATGGTGAAAGGGTTATTTGTTATTCTTGTATCACTTGTAATCTTGTTTTAAAGAGAAAGTAAAGAATAACAGTTATAACCAATCTTTGTTGCTTTTCTTGTTTTATCATCCTTTCCACCCTTGTGTGTTTCTTAATCACAAAGAAACAATTTATACTTTATTTATCAAAACATCATTTTCACAACAAATAAGTGCGGTGAGTATGGAGAAGATGCCTTTAACAAAGTATGAGATTGAAAAATTCACCGGAATGAATGATTTTGGTCTATGGCGCTTGAAGACGAAAGCTCTACTGGTTCAACAGGGTTGTTTAGAAGCGTTGAAGGGAGCAGCGGCTAAAGACACTACGTTAACAAAAAAAATATGGCCATGATCGAGAAAGCCCACGGCGTAATTCTATTGAGCCTTGGTGATAAGTGTAGCGGGGAAAATCTGAGATCAAAGCCATAAATTGACTCGACTCAATATTTCAGTGAAAGTCGCCACCGCGCTTTATTGTTTCCAAAGGAAATGGGAAAAGAACGAAAAAAAAAACCAAAAGTTTATTTTTAAAACAAAAAGAGATCTTAGGTACGGGTGTTGATTATATGAGGGGAAGGTTTTAAGCACCCCTCATATCTGTGGTACTCCACAGGAACCTTTTTGAAAATCTGTGTTTATAAAAAAGATATCGTGTGCGAAAAAAAACGGATTGTTTGAATTTTAAAATAAGCTCGGCAAGGCATTAAACCTTGTGCCTGCATACCTCCTCGGTGCAATGGAGAAGTCAGAGCTAATGTAGTTCCGCTTAAAAGGGAAAACGTTTTAAAAACGAATAAACACTTTATCGTCGTCGGAGAGAAATACTCAGCCATTGATCTTGAGCATGAGAACAAATGAGTTCTTTGCATCGCAAATGAAAGAAGGGCTCCAACTCGGATAGAAATCAACGAGTATGCCACTAGCTCTCTCACGCGGAAAAGATCTCATCATATCAATCAATTTCAAAAAATCGTGGGGTATCGCCACTCGTTTCAACAATTAGTCGTGTCTAAACTTTTTGAAGAAAAAGGCCACTAAGGGCAAAAGATATTTTTAAAGAAAGGTTTTTTAAAAAGGTTTTACAAACATAAGAAGGTTTTTGAAAAAAGGAAGAAGATTTTGAAAATTTAAGAAGTGGGAAGAGATGAAGAGGCTATCCTAGTGCGGGAAAATAAAAGTTTAAGGAAAGAACGATCTAACCAATATAAGAAGTCAACACTTGACTGTCGCATTACCACTTGGGGATAGGGATGAACTTATTATCTTAGCACCACTTTGCATTAAGCACATTAAAATTCTGACGAAAATCGGGCAGAGTAACGGCTATTTTCGGGTAAAATCCTTATATCAATGCCTTGGAATTAACCATCAAGGACTTTCAAGGAAATACCTGCATACACAAATAGACAAAAATCCAATGCCAGACAGACAGAATAACCACAGAGTAATAACAGAATAAGGGTCCAGAGGTACTAAGTCCAACAAGTCCAGATCTCCAAAATGCTTAGGATAGTAACCAATAGTCCATAGGGCTTTATGTGTTTTTTAGATTTTAAGTTGTTTATTAATGTTTTAGCACAAAAATAGAGTATGGTCCAAGTGAAAAAAGAGAAAATAGCGGAAACATAAACAAAGTGTCCAAATGGACAAAGAGAAAATAGCGGAATATAAACGTCCAAATGGACAAAGAGAAAATGGCGAAAACATAAACATATGTCCAAATGGACAAAGAGAAAATGGCGGAAACATAAATATATGAATAATAAAATAAAGCATAAAGCGATAAATAATAAAGAACAATATAATAAAGTGCAGAAATTAAAGTCAATTGTTAGATGTTATCAAAGTTAGTAATAAAGATCGATGGTGAGTGAAGGATGTTCTCGGATTTAAATTCAATGAAAGTTTATCAGAAGCTTGATAAAATCATAGCGACTACACGATAAACTTCCACAAGTCTTAAATCAACCGCATACAATTCTCTTCCATATTTGATCTTTTTAATCGGGACACGAAATGTTGCGCTATGTTAAGCAGATCGCCAAGTGACTTATGTAGAAGTCACCCTACAACGAGGCCGGTCAACAATCTTTGTGCTAATGCATGCTAGAAAACGATATGTAGATCATTCTCCGAAAGCAATACCGCACGAAAAGAAAAAATAGGTAGCGGTCTCGTCTTCATCTTGAATCCAAAAGAATTCCAAAGATGTTGAAGATTTTCATCGACCAAAATAAAAAGAAATAAAAGATGGAATCACATTAAATGTTCCTTCCATCTTTAAGTTCAATCACTTAATATTGCGGATTAGGATTTTCATCCCATCAACGCCCTAAGTCCATTGAATTTAAAGAGGAATTAGACCTCTAAATTTGTGATTCAAAGAAAAATAAGAATGGAGTAGAAGAAGGGAGATATATTAAAAGTAAAAAAACATTAAAACAATTTTTTTGATATTTTTCATATAAAATAAAAGCAAAACTAATATTAATGTATTTTGTATATATTTTTAATGTCAAAATAGTAATATCTAAAAAAACTAAAAGAAATAAATGGAAACAAGTAAAATGGGCTACCAATTGAAGATAAAGGCCCAAAATAATTTGAAGACATTCAGGGGAGGGGTGTGGCGCTGATGATGATGGTACATCAAGCAAATCGTTGGGCCTCATGAACAAGCCCAAGTGACATTGATCCAAAAAAAAAAAAACCTAAAACGTAAGAACTTGAGCGCCTCTTTCCATCCTCTGTTTGGCTTCTCCCTTCTACTACATTCAACAATCTTCGAATTAAAGCCTCCATTAAAAATCCAACGAACTACAGACTCCCTCCAAATTGATCGAACAAAACACCTTCTTATTGCAACAAGAACGAATTCGGTAACAATGACAATGGATCGAGGGCGAAAACAGTGATTCACGAAGGTGAATGTTGAAAGAGAATTGGTTGAAGACGTGTGAAGCTGAAGAACGCGTGTTGCGGTTGTTGATGTTGAACTGAAGGTGCAATCGGTGACGAGGAAGGTCGCGTTGTGAACGACGATGATGCTGAGGTGTTTTGAATCGGTGTTGTTGAAATTGTTGCAATAATAGTTGATATGAGTTGATGATTAAAGGTTTCAGATGTGTGAATTCTTGAATTGGTTTTTGAGTATTATTCTGGTTTATGCAGGTTTATCGGTGAATGGATAGTTGAAAATGATGGTGAATTCTGAGTTATGGTTTTGGAGATGGATGAAAGTGTGTATCGGTTTATGCTACATGTACGAAGGAGGTTGCAAGGTTTAAAAAATGGAGGAGAGTTTTCTGGTTTTAATTGCAGGTTCTGAGAAGCTTTATTGGGTTTTGTATATGGTTATGGTTGCAGATTTGAACAGGGTTTGGAGGAGAGTTTTGAATTTGAATTTGGCAGAGTAACTCTGCATTTTTCTCCTCCCCTTTCAGTGCTGATCGAGGTTGTATTTATAGGTGAATTTGATGAATGCCAACTCGTGCCAACGATTACTCAAGCGTGTGAAGAGGTGAAGAATCCGTGAAGGATGGTGAGCTGGCAAGGTGGTGATGAAAACGTGACTGAAGCAAAAAATCTGCCTTTGTTCTATTTGTTTTGCTGAAGGTCGAAGGTGTGAACCTTGAATTGCTTGTGAACCTTTGATGAAAGTTGAATGGAGGGCTGGGATTACATCTTGAATGAAGTTTGGATTGAAATTGAGTTTTTGATTTTCCTATTCTGAAAACTGATACGGGAACCTTGCGAAAAATCGTGACTACTTGGTGTGGTCCACAACTACTTTTTCTTCATGGCTTCAAAAATCTTGTAAAACAAAGTCTTGGACAAAAGATTACTAATGGGCCTTCAAGACTCAATTAGTTTGGACCTTCATTTTATTGAATTGTACCTATTAAAAATAAAAACAAGTAATAACAAAAAATATGATAGAATTGATTTATTAATTTTAATTAAAAACCCAACAATACTATTAATTCTAAAATGATGTATGTATATATTTTTGAATTTTTTCAAATGAAATGCAAATGAACACATAAAATGCGGGTCAAAAATTGGGGTATGACAGATGCCCCTATTTAAGTTTCTTCTATCCGGAGATATGAAGTTTGAAATCTTCGTCTCGACGGGATTGAAGAGACTTAAATACAGAATACACAATTTTTGGCCCTAAGATGCCATGCTATGCTTATGATTATGAATGCATATGATTTCCACGAGAGGGAAACAGGACACCACTGGGGAAACGAGACTTTGCTGGGAAAAGAAACTTCACTGGGGAAAATATTTTGCACCAGAAAGGTTAAAGCACCATCTTTCACTAGAGATGAAAGAATACACCAACTTTTACTGAAGGTGGACTACCGACTTTTACTGAAGGTAGGAAAGAACCTCAACATCGACTTTTACTGAAGGTGGATACAAAAGAATACACAGACTTTTACTGAAGATGTGGATACAAAAGAATACACAGACTTTTACTGAAGGTGGACTACCGACTTTTACTGAAGGTAGGAAAAGAAAACACCAACTTTTACTGAAGATGGACTACCAGCTTTTTATGAAGGTAGGAAAGAAGCACCAACTTTTACTGAAGGTAGACTACCAGCTTTTACTGAAGGTAGGAAAGAAGACACCAACTTTTACTGAAGGTGGACTACCAGCTTTCACTGAAGATAGGAAAAGAAAACACCAACTTTTACTGAAGGTAGAAAAAGAAAACACCAACTTTTACTGAAGGTGATACTACCAGCTTTTACTGAAGGTAGGAAAAGAATCTCAACATCGACTTTTAATGAAGATGTGGATATAAAGGATGCACCGACTTTTACTGAAGGTGGACTACCAGCTTTTACTGAAGGTAGGGAAGGATCTCAACATCGAATTTTACTGAAGATGTAGATAGAAAAGATTACACCGACTTTTACTGAAGGTGGACTACCAGCTTTTACAGAAGGTAGGAAATAATCTCAACATCGACTTTTTACTGGAAGATGTGGATGCAAAAGAAAACACCAACTTTTACTGAAGGTGGACTACCGACTTTTACTGAGGGTAGGAAAGAATCTAAACATCGACTTTTTACTGGAAGATGCTAGAACAAAAGGCTTCTCTAAACACCAGCTTTTACTGAAGGTGCAAGAATAGCATCACCTGAATACCGACTTTTATTGAAGGTACAAGAATTTTCATCAACTTTTTACTGGAATATGCAGGAAACTTTCTTCTGAACATCAACGTTTACTGAAGATGCAGGAACAAAAGACACCAACTTTTACTGAAGGTGAGCTACCAACTTTTACTGAAGGTAGGAAGGCAAGAATACACCGACTTTTACTGAAGGTGAAGAACAATTCATGTGAACATCGACTTTTTACTTGAAGATGCAGTAATTACCGCCTCAATAGTTGACGATATGCTACCAACTCAATACTTGAAGGTAGAAGAAAATAGAATTACCACCTCAATAGTTGACGATAATCTACTGAGAATAATAAGCTTCCGCTAAGAATAGGGATTAACTTCTTCTTTAATCAAGGACGTGGCTTGAGACAAGGAACTGGATGCAAACTGTCACTTCTGATGAAGGGATTTACCATTTGCTGAGCTTCTTCCATTTGGATACAAACTGTCACTTATACTGAAGCGACTTACCATTTGTTGAGCTTCTTCCATTTGGAATCAAGAAGTTCATAAAGCCTGAGAGATTATCACTTGCTTTGAAGATAAGATTAGTACGTGAAGACATACAAACTTGCTCAAATAAAGAGGCTTCCATTTGTTGTCAACCAAAACATGATGGGGATAACATAAGTTGCTCAAAGTCAAAACCTGCCCCTTGCTTTCAAGCACAAATTCCAACACTGATGGAAAATAAATATTTCAATATCTGATATCAATCATAAATAGATTCTCCATTGTTGAGGAAAACAAAATCCTCAAGAGGTGCAAAATAAATGCCTTCTCAATAATATTGCAAGAGACCAAAGTTCAACTTCAGGAATAAATTGGATAGAAACAGTCAACAAGATTATGGCAAATGAGGAATGAATTCAAATGGGGATTAGTTCCATCCTGACAAATGAGCTGAGGAGGAACACTGAAGCAAAATTCTTCCACGAGGAACAAACTCTGTGGGGAATTAGAAAGGATAAACACTTTCTGCATAAGGTAGACACTCTAATGGAAAGAGATCATGTATTTTGAGGAATCAAAGAGAATGGATCAAAACATTAAGAAATGCAAAATGGATATGAATATTTTTTCTTATTATTTTTTTATGCATGTTGTATGTATGAATGAATGAATGAATGAATGTCATGTATATGCTGACAAAACAAACACAAAAAAACTAGGAAGTGACAAGACATCACAATATAACAGACACTTGGTGAATCTCAAAAAGTTGGAGATATCAAAAGACATCCTTCTGAAGACCCATGCTAGGAACACGACTGAGGATTCAATTGCAGATAAATAGAGGCCATTTGAGGAACAGAGTCCTGCTACAAAGCTCAAGAGAGATACTGACTAAGGAGAAAATCCAAAGTCAAACTTCAAACATCCATAAATCCACTGAAGAGATGACAACATGAACTCCACTCTGAGGGAAGATGGAAAAATTTGTTGGAGATATAAACCAAGCAAACTCTTTGAGAACTATCAATTTTTGCAAGGAATTACAAATCATCTTCTTCTAACAAAAGGGTTGGACAACACCTCCTTTCAAGCTCTACTATGGGAGGTCAGAGAAAATTTCCTTGGAGAAAATCACCATTCTGAAATAAGAAGTTATCATCATAGCAAATGAGTTAACATGCGGGAGATTTTAGTTCAAAACTCAACACAAGGTGAGAAAGAAAACCCAATAGTCAACTGATGTCTCAAAACTTCTTGGTAGAGAGTGACATGCTCTGGATTGATCATGGCAACGACCTTTGTACTTCAAGCTAATGAGGTGATCAAGGTAACTTTTGATTCACAACTTGCCCCAGACTACATAGTCTATGAGAGGAATCTGCATCAAAAAGTTTTATAGAGATCTTTGGCGTCATAAAACTTGAAATAATCTGCCCCAGATCAACAGATTCTTGGAGAGATTTATCGAATCTCGACGTAACTGCTCAGATTGACTAAAGTTGGCACATTCTTTTACTCGAAAGAGTCTTCAAGATTTGCCCCATGATGATAATCAAACTTGGCAAAAGCATTATACTGGGAAAACAACATGCCCATGGCAATGTTTTAGTTTTCTACTAATGATCAGATGTAAACTTCATGGATGTCAAACAAATGTTTACAAGGAGAAAAATGTTTATTCTGAGAATGATAATGAAAATGCAACAATTATGTAAGTCTTGAAGCTTTATTAAAAGGATGTCACAAAACCTTGTGAACGAATCACTGGTTAATGAAGGACATTGATTTTTGTATGCATATGATACCAACACCAGTTTTCAGCATAACCGATAGGAGTCAGGAACGCTTTCTTGTTTTAAGTATGCTTTTGAAATTAACCCTGCTTCAATTAGGACTTTTGAGGGTTGTAACGCGGCCTGGTTCATGGTTTTCAGAAAAAAGATTTTTAGGCTCAAAGTTTATTTAGCCCACCCCATCTTCGTGATGTTCTCCAGTCCTATGTTCAGTTAATTCAACATGAGTATTCATCTCTCAAAAGGATTTTGTGCCATTAAGGACCTAATAAAGCTTTCTTGGAGTAGCAGTCACCCTTTTGTCTTTGTTTTTGTATTCACACAGATTTGTTCATTGTTGATGACTTTTACTTTTTAGTCCTTTCTTTTCACTTTCCATCATTTTTTTTTATTTTCCCTAACTTTTTCCTGGACTGATTCTTTTGAATTGGTCGTCCAGCGGGATGCTCTAACTTTTGTCTAAGTCACTTGTTTTCAAGTTTTTGACTTAGCGAGCTTTCTTTCTTTTTTTCTTTTTCATTATTATTTTTTTTTATTATTTGAACAAATCGTGTGACATTGATTTTGTCTTGACTTGTTGAGAGGGTTGTGACTGCCTCATTCCTTGGCAGATGGAGGATAACCATTGTGGTTTCACATTTTCCAACCTTTTGATATGCGATGGATAACCATTGTGGTTTCTCATAATCCAACCTTTGATGTGGATATGATGTGCTTGACCTTTGGATGCACAATCCTTTTTTGAAATCTGAACACTTGGTCAAATTAACTGAAGACTACCCTGCCCCAGGTTAAAAATTAGGGTTTTTTTGTTTAGAAAAGAAACTCCTACTTCAAGGCTCAAAGGGGTTAACAAGGGATTATCTTCCTTATATCTCCGGTGTTTAGGAATTTGAAACAATGCCTGTACATCATCAACAGGGTTTTATTCAAAAGCATACAACCAGAAATTTTGCGTTTTCAGATCATCATGCTCCCTCCAATCTTTGCATAAGCAAGAGTTTGGCAAAAGCAATTGGTATCATAATGCATAAAAACAAATAAACATGAGTGAAACGAATGGATTACTTCAAGACTAACATTATCATTGTATTGGCATTAGCATTCAAAAACAAACAAGTTTCTTCATGTAAACATTGCATTGAAAAACAAGAGATATTACAAATGAAAATCAGTAAGAATACTAAAAATTGAGAAGACTCTCTCCATCTGGACTTGTGTTGAAGGAAACATCTTTCAAACTTCAGGGCTACCAACAATAGAGCTTCATTCATGCTTTGGAAAAAGATTGGCTTGAACATTAGGACCAACGTCTTCAAATGACAAGACACTATTTTTTGACCAACTTCTGAACTTCAACTTTCAAAGCAAAGCAACCTTCCCAATTATGCACAGGAGTATCCTTTGGCAATCTTTTCTTCATTCATAGGAGGATTGACTTGGAGAAATAAAGCCTCAACCAGAGAAATCAGACGCTCCATACCAGCCTTCAAAGTAATCATCCCTTTGCGGAGTTCACGGATCTCTTGCTTAATATTTTCCATCTCTTCTTAGCACGAGTGTTGTACAGATGAAACCATGAGAAAGAAAATAAGGCTCTGAAAGAACTTCCTTTGAAAGCAAGACCAAATGCAGAATGATGCATGCAATGCAGATGACTTGTTTTTTATTTTAATTTTTGAGTTTCAAGGAACTTAAGATATTAACTTGTAAACACTCAAACATTGGACTAAAGCTTCGATTAAGTTATCATCAAAATCAATCATCCGTTTTGGTGGATTAGAATTTTCACCCCATCAACACCCAAGATCCATTGAGTTTGATGAAACTTATGATGTTTACAAGGAAAGACCTCTAAGTTCCTTGAAAACCAAAAGAAAAAGAGTTTTCATGGATGCATGAATGCATGGTTTATGAATCAACCACAATCAAGGTCACACACAAGATCACACAAACAAGGTTCAAAGGTTCGACATCACGAGCATGGAGTCAAGGTTAAGAATCGCCCACAAAGGTATGTACTAGGGAATTTTGTACCTGCCGAACGGGTTCTACAAAGGTTCCCAGAGTTTTCAATCTTCTATCGGATACTACCGGCACGCACAATTGCTTATGGGCACCAATAATATTCCTAAAAAGACCTCGTCTGAGTGTAGCATCGCATGACAACAAGCTCAAATTGGTACTTGACCTTGTTTCTGCGCTACATCCTGAAAAAGGCTAAGATGGGTTAAAAAGGTTCTAGGCCATTCAGCTTCTACGGACACTCACTATTGAAAGTAATAGCGTTCCTACGATAGCTCGTAACAACATCTACTACCTTCCATGAGGCCTCCACTGATTGGGGTTCCACCATATGATGCTCATGTTAAGGATCGCTCCTGACATGCAACTATTGGTCATACCACCTCCTATCTCAACTTACTCACCAAAGTCCGGGTTAGAACTTTATCTCATCACAGAGGAACCATCGAGCACCAAAAAAGAAAAAAGAAAATAAACAAACAAAGCACACAATAATATATACAAATACAAAACACACAGATAAACAAAAATAGGCTTAACACACTTAAAACTGGTTCCCCAGTGAAGTCGCCATTTTTCTGTAGCGGGGAAAATCTGAGATCAAAGCCATAAATTGACTCGACTCAATATTTCAGTGAAAGTCGCCACCGCGCTTTATTGTTTCCAAAGGAAATGGGAAAAGAACGAAAAAAAAACCCAAAAGTTTATTTTTAAAACAAAAAGAGATCTTAGGTACGGGTGTTGATTATATGAGGGGAAGGTTTTAAGCACCCCTCATATCTGTGGTACTCCACAGGAACCTTTTTGAAAATCTGTGTTTATAAAAAAGATATCGTGTGCGAAAAAAAACGGATTGTTTGAATTTTAAAATAAGCTCGGCAAGGCATTAAACCTTGTGCCTGCATACCTCCTCGGTGCAATGGAGAAGTCAGAGCTAATGTAGTTCCGCTTAAAAGGGAAAACGTTTTAAAAACGAATAAACACTTTATCGTCGTCGGAGAGAAATACTCAGCCATTGATCTTGAGCATGAGAACAAATGAGTTCTTTGCATCGCAAATGAAAGAAGGGCTCCAACTCGGATAGAAATCAACGAGTATGCCACTAGCTCTCTCACGCGGAAAAGATCTCATCATATCAATCAATTTCAAAAAATCGTGGGGTATCGCCACTCGTTTCAACAATTAGTCGTGTCTAAACTTTTTGAAGAAAAAGGCCACTAAGGGCAAAAGATATTTTTAAAGAAAGGTTTTTTAAAAAGGTTTTACAAACATAAGAAGGTTTTTGAAAAAAGGAAGAAGATTTTGAAAATTTAAGAAGTGGGAAGAGATGAAGAGGCTATCCTAGTGCGGGAAAATAAAAGTTTAAGGAAAGAACGATCTAACCAATATAAGAAGTCAACACTTGACTGTCGCATTACCACTTGGGGATAGGGATGAACTTATTATCTTAGCACCACTTTGCATTAAGCACATTAAAATTCTGACGAAAATCGGGCAGAGTAACGGCTATTTTCGGGTAAAATCCTTATATCAATGCCTTGGAATTAACCATCAAGGACTTTCAAGGAAATACCTGCATACACAAATAGACAAAAATCCAATGCCAGACAGACAGAATAACCACAGAGTAATAACAGAATAAGGGTCCAGAGGTACTAAGTCCAACAAGTCCAGATCTCCAAAATGCTTAGGATAGTAACCAATAGTCCATAGGGCTTTATGTGTTTTTTAGATTTTAAGTTGTTTATTAATGTTTTAGCACAAAAATAGAGTATGGTCCAAGTGAAAAAAGAGAAAATAGCGGAAACATAAACAAAGTGTCCAAATGGACAAAGAGAAAATAGCGGAATATAAACGTCCAAATGGACAAAGAGAAAATGGCGAAAACATAAACATATGTCCAAATGGACAAAGAGAAAATGGCGGAAACATAAATATATGAATAATAAAATAAAGCATAAAGCGATAAATAATAAAGAACAATATAATAAAGTGCAGAAATTAAAGTCAATTGTTAGATGTTATCAAAGTTAGTAATAAAGATCGATGGTGAGTGAAGGATGTTCTCGGATTTAAATTCAATGAAAGTTTATCAGAAGCTTGATAAAATCATAGCGACTACACGATAAACTTCCACAAGTCTTAAATCAACCGCATACAATTCTCTTCCATATTTGATCTTTTTAATCGGGACACGAAATGTTGCGCTATGTTAAGCAGATCGCCAAGTGACTTATGTAGAAGTCACCCTACAACGAGGCCGGTCAACAATCTTTGTGCTAATGCATGCTAGAAAACGATATGTAGATCATTCTCCGAAAGCAATACCGCACGAAAAGAAAAAATAGGTAGCGGTCTCGTCTTCATCTTGAATCCAAAAGAATTCCAAAGATGTTGAAGATTTTCATCGACCAAAATAAAAAGAAATAAAAGATGGAATCACATTAAATGTTCCTTCCATCTTTAAGTTCAATCACTTAATATTGCGGATTAGGATTTTCATCCCATCAACGCCCTAAGTCCATTGAATTTAAAGAGGAATTAGACCTCTAAATTTGTGATTCAAAGAAAAATAAGAATGGAGTAGAAGAAGGGAGATATATTAAAAGTAAAAAAACATTAAAACAATTTTTTTGATATTTTTCATATAAAATAAAAGCAAAACTAATATTAATGTATTTTGTATATATTTTTAATGTCAAAATAGTAATATCTAAAAAAACTAAAAGAAATAAATGGAAACAAGTAAAATGGGCTACCAATTGAAGATAAAGGCCCAAAATAATTTGAAGACATTCAGGGGAGGGGTGTGGCGCTGATGATGATGGTACATCAAGCAAATCGTTGGGCCTCATGAACAAGCCCAAGTGACATTGATCCAAAAAAAAAAAACCTAAAACGTAAGAACTTGAGCGCCTCTTTCCATCCTCTGTTTGGCTTCTCCCTTCTACTACATTCAACAATCTTCGAATTAAAGCCTCCATTAAAAATCCAACGAACTACAGACTCCCTCCAAATTGATCGAACAAAACACCTTCTTATTGCAACAAGAACGAATTCGGTAACAATGACAATGGATCGAGGGCGAAAACAGTGATTCACGAAGGTGAATGTTGAAAGAGAATTGGTTGAAGACGTGTGAAGCTGAAGAACGCGTGTTGCGGTTGTTGATGTTGAACTGAAGGTGCAATCGGTGACGAGGAAGGTCGCGTTGTGAACGACGATGATGCTGAGGTGTTTTGAATCGGTGTTGTTGAAATTGTTGCAATAATAGTTGATATGAGTTGATGATTAAAGGTTTCAGATGTGTGAATTCTTGAATTGGTTTTTGAGTATTATTCTGGTTTATGCAGGTTTATCGGTGAATGGATAGTTGAAAATGATGGTGAATTCTGAGTTATGGTTTTGGAGATGGATGAAAGTGTGTATCGGTTTATGCTACATGTACGAAGGAGGTTGCAAGGTTTAAAAAATGGAGGAGAGTTTTCTGGTTTTAATTGCAGGTTCTGAGAAGCTTTATTGGGTTTTGTATATGGTTATGGTTGCAGATTTGAACAGAGTTTGGAGGAGAGTTTTGAATTTGAATTTGGCAGAGTAACTCTGCATTTTTCTCCTCCCCTTTCAGTGCTGATCGAGGTTGTATTTATAGGTGAATTTGATGAATGCCAACTCGTGCCAACGATTACTCAAGCGTGTGAAGAGGTGAAGAATCCGTGAAGGATGGTGAGCTGGCAAGGTGGTGATGAAAACGTGACTGAAGCAAAAAATCTGCCTTTGTTCTATTTGTTTTGCTGAAGGTCGAAGGTGTGAACCTTGAATTGCTTGTGAACCTTTGATGAAAGTTGAATGGAGGGCTGGGATTACATCTTGAATGAAGTTTGGATTGAAATTGAGTTTTTGATTTTCCTATTCTGAAAACTGATACGGGAACCTTGCGAAAAATCGTGACTACTTGGTGTGGTCCACAACTACTTTTTCTTCATGGCTTCAAAAATCTTGTAAAACAAAGTCTTGGACAAAAGATTACTAATGGGCCTTCAAGACTCAATTAGTTTGGACCTTCATTTTATTGAATTGTACCTATTAAAAATAAAAAAAAGTAATAACAAAAAATATGATAGAATTGATTTATTAATTTTAATTAAAAACCCAACAATACTATTAATTCTAAAATGATGTATGTATATATTTTTGAATTTTTTCAAATGAAATGCAAATGAACACATAAAATGCGGGTCAAAAATTGGGGTATGACAATAAGGTTCTTTGACAGGTATTAAAGGAGACGACGACATCAGGGTTATGGGTGAAACTTGAAGTTTGTACATGACCAAATCACTAGTAAATCGACTCTACCTGAAGCAAGTTTTGTATTCATTCAAGATGATTGAAGACAAAGTGTTGGCTGAGTAGTTGGATATGTTTAATAAGCTGATTCTGGATCTTGAAAATATTGATGTGAAGATCGATGATGAAGATCAACCGTTGTTGTTGTTGTTATTGTGAGCTTTGCCTAGGTCACATGCTCACTTCAAAGAAACTCTCTTGTATGGAAGGGAGTTCTGACCTTCAAAGAAGTTCAATCAGCCTTGTATTCTAAGGACTTGAATGAACGAAAGGAACATAAACCTTCAACAGTTGGTCAAGGTTTGGCCGTTAAGGTAAAATTCTTACGAAAGGATGGTAAGTTCGACAAGAAGAAAGGTAAAAGTCAGCAGAATTCTTATAGTGGCGAAGCATTTGATATTCGATGCTATCATTGTAAGAAGGAGGTTCACATAAGAAAGGTGTGCTCTGAACGCCTTAAAGATCATGGAGGTAAGGATAATGGCAATGCATCCATTGTTCAAGATGATTTCGAATCATCTAATGTTCTTGTGGTTTCAAGCAGTGACTCGAGTAAGAAATGGATTATGGATTCAGGTTGCACTTGGCACATGACTCCAAACAAAGACTTGTTCGAGAAATTATGTGATCAAGATGGTGGATTTGTATTGTTGGGAAACAACAAAGCTTGTAAGATTGTAGGTGTTGAATCTGTGAGATTCAAGCTCTGCAATGAGTCAATAAGGTTGTTGACTTAAGTCAGGTATGTTCTTGATTTGAATTAAAGAGAAATTTGATTTCTCTTGGTGAATTCAAAAATAAGGGATATGTTTTCCAAGGAGAGAAAAGTATCCTAAGCAGTGTTTTAATAACTGGATCAGTCATCAAACCAGTGAGGGTACTGGATCACTGGTTCATTGGTCGAACCACTGGGTCACTGGTCGAACTGCATGACTAAATCGGATAAAACCGTGTAACTCAATTGAATAAATCGGTCTCTGTTGCAATACTATATATTTATTAAATCGGACGAACTAGATGACTTAGTCTCTAAAAATATCACAACACCTATAAAATTTTACAATTTTAAAATATCAAAATTTCACATGTTTATTTTTTACATTCAAATTCTAAATATAATCATCACTCACAACAAAATAGTACAAAATATAAATTTAAATAAATTTTAAACCAAGTCTAACTGCAAACAGGGGAAAAGTTGTTCCAAATAAGGTTTTGATAAAGTCTAATTATATTTAGTTATATTTTCTATAAAAAAAATCACGAAAATGACGTTGTTTTGTGCGGAAAAAAAGAGTATGCATATCTAAAACCGTCGGGTCACCGGTTTTTTCTGGTTTTGGTCAGTTCTCACCGGTTCAATAGCATATATGGTCCAACAATCAGACTAGATTGGTGACCCATCCAATTCCCGGTTTAACCGGTCCGACCGGCCGATTTGGTCCGATTTTTAAAACACTGATCCTAAGAGTCATGAAGGGGTCGAAGGAAGTCTTGAGAGGCGTGAAGAAACAAGGCTTGTATACCCTTGGAATACACATTCAAATCCTTAGAAATCATGCTATAAATAGGTAAACCTCTTTTCACTTCTCTTGCATCTCATATTTTCTCTATCTCTCTTATTTTCTTGTTTGTGAAATTATTCTTGCAAATTCATCATGAATCCAAGAAGATTAAGCTTCACCTCCAGACCTCTCATTGATGATTTCACCATCAAACAATAAGATACAAGATACTTTCAACACTTTGCCAACTGAACCCTTATGAGAGTGCAATATATCTGAGGCAATGACTTTGCATCACATCCACACTTCTTTATTAAATTCCATTGAATAATAGCGACCTCGGCATATAACTTTTGATCAAAAAATAATAGAAAAAGGAAAATCAACAAATCACCATAACATAACAGTGTAATAACACACAACATACAAAGTTTGATAAAAATATATAAACAATTCACCCTGACAGGGAGTTGTTTAATAAAAAAATCAACAGTCCAATTGAATCATAGTAACCTCGAAATATAAATTTTGACAAAAAAATATTTAAAAAATGAAAATCAATACATAACCATAACATAAAAGAGTAACAACACGCAACATTTAAATTTTGATTAAAAACAACTCACGCAAACATTTAAATTTTGATTAAAACAACTCACCCTAATAGGGAGTAGTAACAATGAACAACATATAAATCTTGACATAAAATAAAAAAGGAAAGTCAATGATCCAGTGGAATAATAGTAACCTCGAAATATATATTTTGACAAAAAAAATTTTAAAAAAGAAAATCAACAAATTACCATAATAGGAAACAGTAACACACCATATATAAATTGTCAAAAAAAATTAAAAAAACTCACCTTTACAAAAAGATAATAACAATGAACAATAAAGTGAAATAAAACAAAAAAAATCAACAGTATATAGAATAAATTGGAATAGAAAAAAAAAGCAATAAAAAAATATAACTCACCTAAGAGAAACAACATACAAACAAGAATAAAAAAGAAGCGTGAGAAAAGCCTAATATTTAAAATTTTAATAAGGACAATATTAGAATTAAAAATAATAATTAAGGATAAAATAGATAATATAGTAAAATTATAAAAAGTGGTTCTTCTCGCGTCCAAGTTCCCTCAATTTTGGGGAGCAAAAAGTGAGTTTAGGAGAGATTTTTCTCCCCTCCCCTCCCTTTATAAAAATTGAACCAAACAAATATATTTAAGAATATATTCTAACTCCCCTCAAAAAATTATCAGCCAAACGGGCCCCAAGTATCCTTATAAAAGGTTTAGCGAATTAAAAATGATAAAATTTTGAAGTAAAACAGGGAAAATTTTCTTATGCTAGACTTTATCCTTGCTTGGAGAAGGCAAATAATTGTATTTCATGATGAATAAACTTCAATTCTCAAGACGGACAAGAAGGAACATGGAAAATTTTCACTTAAATATAAATATATAAGTTGGCCAACACATCAAATTTTATCTTGTTTTCTTGCAATCTAGAAACTCATGTATTCTTTAAATATTAGTAAAACTAGGTTACTAGGAGAGAGTAATGTTATCATAGTGAGGAATTCAGGTTGATACCACAAAAGCTATCAAGGAAACTGCAATTTTGTTCATCTATTTCTATTTCTTGTAAAGCTAAAATAAGTATGTGTAGTTAATGCTCCATTACCAGAAAAATGTGTTTTAGCGTCGGTGTTAGAGCAGACGCCCTAAAACTCAAAGCTAAGTGTAGCGTTGAGCCATCACTAGCTCTAGCATCGACTTCCTAAAATGCTAAGGTGACAACAATAGGATTTAGCGTCGGTCTCTGACAATGCTAGCGTGTGACATGTGTTTACATATGATTGTCTTGTCCATAATTATGTTTTACACGTCATCTAGTAGCGTTGGTACAATGCAACACTAGCATATTAAACATCATCATGTAGTGTCAGTTTAGGACAACGCAATTATATTACATGTCATCATGTAGCGTTGATTTTGGAACGCTAGCTTGTAGCATGTGAATATTTAGCGTCGGCTTTAGAAGACACTATGATTAATGTTTTTTTTTTAAAATACTATTTTTAAGACGTATAGTAACTTGTTTAAAATGAAACCTACTTTTAAATTCTCTTTTTATGATGCACCAGAACCTATTTTTGAATATTCAACGAATGATGCATTTGTATATGCATATAAGATCCATATACAAGAAATTGCAATGTTACATCAAAGTTAAAACAGATTTTTAAGAGAGCATACAAGGTAAAAACTTGGAAGAGACATAACAAAATTTAGAAGTATCATGACTTTAACTACAGGATAATGATATTGAAAGGTAATTAGGATATGTTCACTCTCTAAAACTCAAGAAAAGACAATAAAAATCACAACACCTCAGTAAACTTTCCAACATATAATAAGTCAATCTAAAGATAACATATGTTTCTCCAACTTTCCTAAGCTTGTTGATAGAGGGTATAATAGTATTATTTATTAGTATTATTATTAATATTATTGTTATTATTATTGGGTTCTAATTGTATTTGGACTTAAGTTTATTATACATTATGAATGTTATATAATGTAGTGTCTTTGACACATTTGGGATATCAAAGAAATGAAATGAAATTTATCTTTATTCCTTTTATTTTATCTTCTTCATAGTTTATATTTTCAAGCTTTTAGTAGTTTTGTTAGTGTTCTTATTTAGCATCATAAAAATTGGTGCTTTCGTCCATGTACTCAAATTCTCCTATGGATTATCCTTATCACACACCTTCATATCATCCATGGAGTATTCCTCCCACCTATCCCACAAACCCCCCTTTTACATCTCCAATCACTTCCTCATTTCCATCTTTTCCATGGGAAATTTTCTCATCTTATTCCACAAATCCACATGTTACAACCCCATATTTGTATTTTAATCATGGGTATACACCACCTCCACTTAATCCATATGCATCCTATCCATCATCTCATTATCCATTATACTAATATAATCATCATCAACCACTGCAACCAACAGAAACCTATTACACAATTAGAAAAGATTTTGAGAAGCATTTACAAGTGCCTCATCCTTGTTTTAAGAAAAGATCCAAAAAAACCTCTCAAAAAGTCCAGTTCTGCAACTATTTGGAACATGATGTTGGGAATATGAATCTTAAACATAAACACAAACACCGACAGAGTACTCAATCATTTCTGTCCATTCCTTTTTCTCATATTGTTCCTGTGTGTTTTGAAGTTGTTGAAAATGTCGCGGCCAAGGCCAAAGCCATACGAGTGTGTGAGAAGAGCTTGGAAAGCGAGCGTCACCAACCCATTAGAGGTTCTTTCATTCAACAGATTTTCAGGGTTGTCACTGAATCTCACACTTCTGTTACAAAGAAAAACAAGGAATGGCAAGAGAAACTTTCGGTTGTTGTTCTCAAAGCTGAAGAAATCAAGTACTCTAAAGCTAATTCCAAGGATGAGTATTTGAACCCTGATACTCCGGCGAGCATTCCGGCAGCATCTCCGGCAAGAACTCCAACAGTACTTCCGACAATAATCTCGACAACACTTCCGGCGTCATCTTTTACGTCACTTCTGATGACTATTCCGTCACCGGATAAACCTTCGGAATCGCAACGGCCATCGGCAAAACCACTAGATTTACTGTCTCAACCGTTGAAACCGTCAGATCTACTATTGAAGCTGTCATACAAACCTTCCTTGCCGCAACCACTATCTCCAGTTTCACTGAACAAAGTCTCATCATTGTTGGAACTACCGTCGCCGCCTCTAAAACCACCTGATCCAGTAACATCAATGGCGTCACAAATTCGGAAGAAAAAAAAAACTTTTCACGACACAAGCCTCTAATTTTTTGAGATCGAGTTGTTATGCTGATAGAGAATCGAAAATATTACAAATTACTTTCTGAAAGTTTTCCGTCGTTTCATGTTTTGTTAAATTATGGTTTTAAAGAAAAAAATGGAAGAAAGAAGAAAAAGAAAAAAAGAGAAATAGAAAGAAGATGATGATGTTGAAGAAAGAGAAGGAAACGGAAACAAAAAGAAATAGAAAAGAAAAGAAAAAAAAAGAAAAAAAATTGGAACAAGTGAATATTTGCTCTCTGCCTCTATCGCGTGCCAGCTGTAATCCGCTATGATGTTAACTAGTGGAGTCGTGGAGTTATGGCATTAATCACACATGAATGGTGCAAGCTGGCAATTTGTTTGTTCCTGGTCTAACACCACTCTACAAGTTGCTTGCATCATCTACAATGAGAATTAAATTTAATTTTTTTAGTTTGTTTACCTTAAAAAAAAATTTGATAGTCTAGTTTTAAATTTAGAACCTTGAGGACAAGGTTCAAGTGAACCTGACGGCAATGATAGAGGGTATAATAGTATTATTTATTAGTATTATTATTAATATTATTGTTATTATTATTGGGTTCTAATTGTATTTGGGCTTTAGTTTATTATCCATTATGAATGTTATATAATGTAGTGTCTTTGACACATTTGGGATATCAAAGAAATGAAATGAAATTTATCTTTATTCCTTTTATTTTATCTTCTTCATAGTTTATATTTTCAAGCTTTTAATAGTTTTGTTAGTGTTCTTATTTAGCATCCTAACACTTGTCCTAACCTTCGTCCTCACTTTGATTTTGTGTAACAACAACTCTACTAATCATTATCATCTTCATCATCCTCCTACAACATTTAAAAAACAATGTAAAAGTTAGCAAGTCCCCATTTATAACATATATTTTAATTTAGTTTTAGTTTCATTTTATTAATTCAGTTGTAATTTTAATTTCTTTTATAATTTTAATTTTAATTTAGTTTTGGTTTTATTTTATTAATTTAAAAATTTAATTTTAGTTTTGATTTACTTTCTTTTTTTTTTAATTTATACTTTTAGTTTTATTTGATTAAAAAAATAATTTTTATTTGTTTATTTTTGTATTATTTTACTTTATTAATTTAAAATATAAACAAGGACACAACATAAAAATATGGGAGGAAATAATTTTTTTTACCAATTAATGTAGCATTGGCCTAAGCTGCTGCTATAGAAAAAAAAATGAATAATCATTTGTAACAATAAAAAAAGGAGATAAACGAAATTTGTGGCGGAAAATAAAATATTTTCATATCAACATTAGTGTCGCAATAGTTTTCCGCTAAAATTTAAAATATAAATAAATAATTAATTAATATATATATATATATATATATATATATATATATATATATATATATATATATATATATATATATATATATATATATATATATATATATACACACTTTTGCGTCAGCTATAATCGCAACTAAAAAAATTAAATAATTACTCGTCACACTAAAAAAGGAGGCAAACTAAATTTGTGGAAGAATATGAAAATTTTTTCACAATAACTTAAGCGTCGGTATATATCGCTGCTATATAAAAAAATTAACAAATAATTACATTATGAAGTGTTTTAAAAATTGGACCGAACCGGTCGGTCGGACTGGTCAGACCGGGAACCGAATAGAGTCACCGGTGTGGTCTGAATTATGGACCAAATATGCTATTGGACCAGTGAGAATCGGCCAAAATTGATTAAAACTGTAAAAAATCGGTGAACCGGCAGTCTTAGAAAACTGGTGGTTCAAATGCATGCTATTTTTTTTTGTACAAAACGATATCATTTTTATGACTTTTTTTAAAAATATAATTAAAATATAATTAGGCTTTATTCAAACTTTATTTGAAACAACTTTTCCCCTATTTGCAATTATATCTGATTTAAAATTTATTTAAATTTATATTTTGTTGTGAGTGGTGATTATATTTAGAATTTGAATGTAAAGAATAAACATGTGAAATTATAATATTTCAAAATTTTAAAATTTTGTGGGTTTTGTGATATTTTTTAGAGACTAAGTCATCTGATTCGACCGATTTAATAAATATATAGTATTGTAATAGAGACTGGTTTATTCAACCGAGTTATCCGGTTTAATCCGATTTAGTCATGTGGTTCGACCAGTGACCTAGTGGTTCAACCAATGACCCAATACTCTCACCGGTTTGATGACCGGTCCAATTTTTAAAACACTAAGAAATCAAACAATTATGAGTTAGCGTCGGACATGAGCGTCACTAGATGTCTATATAAATTATTTATTATAAGATAAATCAAATGCATAGTTAGTGTCGGTTGTAGCCCACGCTAGTATTAAACATCTAATAAAAATTAAGTAAAATTATTTAACCTATTAACGTCTGTTTCCAGAGACATACAATCGACGCTAAAGTTTTGCAGCTAGATCTTTGTTTTCTTGAATGCTCTATTTCGTTAAGATTACGTGTAATTTTAATATTTTAATGTAATAATTTTTATATGAAATATATATTTGTAAGATATTAAAAATTTATTTTAAATATTAAATTGTGATATTTTATTTGTTAAACAAACTAACCTATACATTTAGATTAACAGGTTTGCTATTTTGACATTGGAATATCTACACCGTACATGTACACCAAAGCAAGATAAAAATTTAAAAAAAAAAAACAAAAATAAATGGAATGGTATGAAAATACAGTGTAGTGTCATTTATAAGTGTAAGTTTAGTATTTCTCTTAGATTAAACATTCACTTTTAATTTTCTCATATGGAATTAGATCCTCGACAACGGTGCTTTCTATCTCTACGTAAGCCTAATAATAACAATGAATGGATTATTTAGATTGAATAATAACTTTTATTAAAAAATTGAAATCAACCTTAATTAATTTTAAATTTAATTCTTTTATTTCTTTTAAATTTAATAATTAATAATTAATTAGCAATGTGTTGCATATGTTTAATGACTTTTTTTATGATATATCATCAATAAAGATTTATTATATGTTTAGTTTATAATTTTATAAGTTTAGGTAAATTAAAAAAATAAAATTTATAATATTTTAGAGAGATTGAAAACATATTTATACGTGAGGTGGATTTGACAATAATAAAAAAAATTATTTTAGTTTTTTAAATAAGATAAAGTTTATAAAAGGTAGAGATTAAAATTGATAACAAGTAGAGATTAAATTGAAAGATGCAACATGAAATTTAATAAAAAAAAGTTAAAATTTAAAAATTTAAGACCTAGGTCTTTGGTAAACTTATGGACTGCTTGCAACGAAAGACTTGCACCTCGAGGCCTAGGTCTAGGTCTTTAGTAAACTTGTGGATTGCTGAAATGAAAGACTTGCAACTCGAGGCCTGGGTCTAGGTCGTTGGTAAACTTGTGGATTGCTTGCAACTCGCACAAGACTTTGCAAATATGGGCTAATTGAAACAACCACGTGTAGCTTCTACAATGCTGATGAAATACAACAACACCTTCTGTTTAATAATCTAAAAGCAAAGGTATTTGGAAGAATGTTTTGGATTGGCTGCAGGTTAATCATCACCCAACTGGATGGAAGCAAGAATGGGAGATTTGGAGGTATCCGAACGATGTTAATTTTGGAAATGATTTACAGAACAAGAAGATAGGAAACAAAATCATTGACAAGATAGTTTATAGAGGTTGGATAAATAGAAAATTAAGGACTTACCTAACTAGCTTAATGATGTACTAGGTTTTTGAATATTTTTGTCTTCTTTGATGTTTTTGGGGTTGGATCATATATGTTCGCATTGTAAATGTTGTTTTTTGAATTAATCAAAGTATCATTGATTTAAAAATATAAAATTTATATATATCTATATATTTTGGTCAAATGCAAAAATGTAAAATTTAAAGGAATTGAAGTTTGATTTTTTTAATAAATTAAAATTAAAATTGATATATTTTGAGAAAATGCAAAAATGTAATTAGAAAATACTAAAATAAAATTCAAACTTCTAATGATTAATAAATATAAATTAAAATATAAATCTATGCCAACTTTTTGAATAATAATTTCAATGGTTATTATTATTATTATTATTATTATTATTATTATGATTTATTTTTACAATTAAAAAATGATAAACTAATAATTAATAATTTAATCATTTAAATAGATTCCAAATATGCAACATGCATTTAATAAAATAAATGAGATTAAAATAAATCGCATAAAAGTTTAAAAAATCAAAGTTTGAATTTTTTCAAAATAAACTAAAAATAAAAACTCATATTTTGAAGAATTAAAAATGCATTTAACAAGTATAAATTATGTAAATTGATTTTCTCTTTATAATTAATAATTATTAAAAGGGTTAATGAACTTTTTCGTCCCTTTAAATATTTCGAATTTCGTTTTTAGTCCCTTTAAAATTTTCCTTCAAGAAATCGTCCCTTCAAAATTTTTCTTCCGAACTATTAGTCCCTAACGTCAAATTTCGTAGCTAATCAGTGGCCAAAGTCGTAGCTAATCTCTAGCAAATTTGACGTTAGGGACCAATAGTTTAGACGAAAATTTTTGAAGGGACGATTTCTTAAAGGAAAATTTTGGAGGGACTAAAAACGATATCTGCAATATTTAGAGGGACCAAAAAGTTCATTAACCCTTATTAAAAAGAAATAATAGAATTAAATTTGCAATAAATTAAGACTTATTTCAATTTATTTTAGATAATTTATTATTCAATATGAGTAACCAATCTAATAATTATTATTAGGATGCAAACATTGAGGCAGATAACATAGTTACGACGATCCATTCTCATTGTCATATCGATTAAATGAGTGCATTATTGGCATTTAAACATTATGCATGTCATCATATTGTTATTTAAAAATACATAATGTACGAGAGTTGACAGACAATGATATCTATAATATAAGAAAAGTATATCTTTTTCAACAACTCTTCTGTCTGCGACACGTGGCTTCATGGTAGCAAGGAATTCTCCTTTTCAACTTTCAAACTGGTGCATCCACGTCACCACTCTTTTGGCTTCTCAAATATTCATCCGTTTCTAACCTGCAGCAGTTAATAATCTATCCCTCCAACTTCCACATGCAGCAGTTATGCAAATGAAAAGTTTCAACTGCTCCACTCTCAATAATGCTACTCATTTTATCATACAACTTCCAAACCTTCTTCCTTCCAAGCCCTCCACCTTCCACATTCCAAAATGGTTTTATCATTGCTATATATATAACCGATCATAGTTTCACTTTCACATTCTCTATCATGTTCATCAAACCTAATCATGGAAATTTTGGTTTATTTCTTCCTTCCAAGCCCTCCACCTTCCACATTCCAAAATGGTTTTATCATTGCTATATATAACCGATCATAGTTTCACTTTCACATTCTCTATCATGTTCATCAAACCTAATCGTGGAAATTTTGGTTTATAGTATTTTTGCAATTCCAGCCATTCCCACGACTATTCATGGACAGACCGGTATTTAATATTTGTTCCTTTCTTTTCTGGGTAGAAAATATCTTTCATGTTATTTGCAGGTTGAATTTGTAGTGTATCATTTTGAAGTACCAATTGGCGTCACTCCATAGTATACGGTTCGTTTTTTACCTGGGTTGTTTCCAATCTCTATTTTCTATTCTTTTAGTAACAATTTAAATATTGTCCTAATCCATGTGTTTTGGATTTTTATCTGGTGCAAACAGTAGCAAATTCTTTGACTGCCCTGAAAGTTTTAGCAGTAGAAGTAGAAAGCAAGTTGACACGGGTTATGCTTGCGCAAGTTTTGTCGAAATTGTAGATATTATAATATGTAAATAACATGATATTTTATATTAATTCATAGAATGAACTTTAATTTTTTATATTTTAAGTGCAAATGTTAATAAATAAATCTCATAGATTGATTGATTGATTGATTTTATGTTTGAGTGATATTTATATTAAATCTTAGTAATTATCGAAATTGTAGATCTTATAATATGTAAATAACATAATATTTAATATTAATTCATAGAACTAAAGAATATTTTAGTTTGGTCAAATTAAGAAATTAAGTTTATCAATATATATAAAGTTAGTTTTATAAAATATTATTGATATTTATTTATTGTAAGGTCGAACAAAACAAAAAATAAAGATATAATATAATAAAATATTACAAATTAAAAATATAAACATAATTTTGAAATGTATAAGAAAATAGAATCAAAGAATAAAGAAAAAACATTATATTTTTTAGGTAAATAAAGAGTTTTGAAATGAAAAGACATAAATCATTTACCTATAAAAAAAAATTAAATATCATAATCATCTTTAATGGATTAAAACTTTAATTTTTGATTTAATCTGATTGCAACTTTTGATTTATTATTTTGATTTTTGATTTAATGTGATTGCAATTTTAAACTTCTTATCCATAATAGTCCAAACATTATGGTCGATTTGAACGTGATTTTAAAGAATGGTTTGAACGTGATTTTAAAGAATGGTTTGTTGAAATAATGAAGCAGCACACATATTTTCTTGATATGGAAATAATTGATATATTATTGCAAATTTTAATAAATAAGTTTCATTGATTAATTGATTTTATGTTTGAGTGATATTTATATTAAATCTTAGTAATTATAAAAATTATAGATATTATAATATATAAATAACATAATATTGTATATTAATTCATAGAACTAAAGAATATTTTAGTTAAGTCAAATTAAAAAATTAAGTTTATCAATATATATATATATATATATATATATATATATATATATATATATATATATATATATAATTTATAAAGTTAGTTTTATAAAATATCATTGATATTTATTTATTGTAAGGTCGAACAAAACAAAAATAAAGATAAAATATAATAAAATATTACAAATTAAAAATATATACATAATTTTGAAATGTATAAGAAAATAGAATCAAAGAATAAAGAAAAAAATAGTATATTTTTTTAAGGTAAATAAAGAGTTTAGAATGAAAAGACATAAATCATTTACCTATAAAAAAAAAGTTAAATATCATAATTACCTTTAGTAATCATTGATTGATTGATTGCAACTTTTTATTTATGATTTAATGCATGTGATTGCAACTTTTGATTTCTTATTCTTTTAGTACTTACCACATGTATTTTTAAATTATTAGATTTAAGAAAATATTGTACTTTTATATCTTACAAAATTATACTGTTTTTACAATATTGTATGATTTACCTAAAAAAATATAATTTTGAAAAAATATTGTACTTTTGTATGATTTACCTAAAATTATCTAATTTTTTAACATATAAAAGCCTTTTTAATGACCCATATGTTAAAATCATTACGTTGGGGATAATTTAATTGATATAGAGTCAATACATTAAAATCATATCAATTACTTACCAATATCTTAATTGGTATAAAATAAATACTTTACAAATATATTTAGTACTCCAATTATATTGATGTATTACCAAAAATTGAGTGAATCAAATTATCATTAAAAATTAATAAAAATAATTTATCTCACTTCATTTCCTTCAAAATTATTTAATAGAAACTTTCTAAAATAATGAATTTATCAACCTAATTTTGAAACCAAATTTCATATGGTTAGAAGATGTCTAACCTCTCATTTAACAAAATGATTAATATTATTAGATACATATTTTAATAAAGTGTTTTAGGCATATCATTGCTTTTATATATTGTATGGATTTTTTTTGATAAAAAATGCATAATTAAACTAGCTACTATTTTCTATTTTCACATTAATAAGATTTCTTACAAATACTATTAAATTATTTAAAATATAAAATCTGAAAGTTATATATATATATATATATATATATATATATATATATATATATATATATATATATATATATATATATATATATATATATATATACTAATGAAATTTTTTAGAGATTATCAAATAAAATAAATATATTAGATCTATTGACTAGTTTTTTTAAAACATATTTAATAAGCATAAATAATCGAATGAAACATAAGTACTGTATGAATAAATAGTAATAGAATGAAACATAAGTAATGTATGAATAAATAGTAATAGAATGAAACATAAGTAATACATGAATAAATAATATCAAAATTGTATGATATTTTTTATTAATCATACTATTTGTTTGTCATTTATAAAATTTAAAATTTACTGATCAAAATTTTGAATATTATCGGAAACATTAATTTACTGATCAAAATTTTGAATATTAACGGGAACAAATTTTGAACATTAACGGGAACATGAAGTTACTAATCAAAATAATAAATATTAACGGAAATACGGGGTTATTGACAAAATATTGAATATTAATGAGAACACGAAGTTACTGATAATTTTTTTGAATATCAATAGAAACATTAACTTACTGATAAATTTTTTCAATATTAACGGGAACACGGAGTTACTGATCAAAATAATGAATATTAACGGGAACATGCGTTACTGATAAAAAATATTAAATATTAACGGGAACAAATTTGGAATACGTTGAAAGTAAATGTGACTAAGTTTATTGCATTGGACAATCGACATTGTGTATTCTTTATTGATCTTCCCAATTTTTATTGCATATTAATAAAATAACACTTCATTATTCTATTCTTTATCAATTTCATTTTTAAGTTTATTATATATCTTTGCTGAACGAAATGTATCATAATAATAATTACATCAATTTCTTTTTTTTATAAAAAAATATAATATTGAACAAAATAAGCAAGAACATGAAGTTACTAATCAAAATATTGAATATTAACGGGAACATGAAGTTACTGAATAAAATATTGAATATTAACGAGAACATGAATTACTGATCAAAATATTGTATATTAACGGGAATATGAAGTTACTGATCGAAATATCACTACAAGAAAAGTGTGTTATAGCCACCTGAATTTGCGACGTGATTATCACGTGGCACAAAAAAGTGAGTTGCGGCGTGATAATCACGTCACTATAAGTTTTTAATATTAAAAAATTAAAATCAACGTTGGCACATGGGGTGTCAGAAATATTATTTTATAAAAATATTTGCGAAGTTAAAAACACGTCGCAACCACTAAAATAAAATAAAATAAATGCAACGTAGACTGACTTAAGCAAAGTAGACTGACGTTTCAAAGGGGGGAATTTCAAATTTTCAATATTTTGTGTTGCGGCGTGTATATCACGTCGCAAAATTTTTTGTATATCACGCCAACCACTTAATGCAGTCATATGTGCAGTTGACTGACACATTTATATCTGTTAAGATGTTGCGACGTGATTTTCATTTCGCTAACTAGACACGTGAAAATCACGTCGCTAAATGTATTATACTCTTTCGTGTTTCGTTCCTCTTTCCAGAAACCCCATTTCCAGATTTTTCTTCTCCTCCCAACTTCCTCTCCTCTCTCTTCAACCCACCATCTCTTCCTCTCTCAAATTTCTCTTTTATTTTCATACAATCCTCATCCAATTAACGGTATGCAATCTTCAATCTTCACTTGTTCTTGTTAATTTTTTTTTTTTAATTTTTTGTTAAGAATATATTACATTCTGATTTTGATTTAATATATGTGTAGGTGAAACTCAAGAATTTCTGATTTTGATTCAACTACAAGATCTCACTAAATATTGTTCAAGTTCATTCAGGTTTTTTTTTCAATTTTATTTATCTAATTTTTCAGATTTTTTGATGTGATTATGTTATAGATTTGATATATAATTTAGATTTTTATATGTGATTATTAATTTATCTAATTAGAAACATATATAGATTTAATAAAAACAGATTTTATGTTATAATTTTTAGAATGTATATAAAAACAGAATATTAGGATGTTATAGTTATAGAATATTAGGATGTTATAATTTTTAGAATGTTATAATTATAGATTTAATAAAAACGAAAAATATTATATATAATATGTATTATTGTTAGAATGTATATATTGTTAGAATGTTAGAATGTATATAATATTTTTAGAATGTTAGAATGTATATATTGTTAGAACGTTAGAATGTATATATTGTTAGAATGTTAGAATGTATATATTGTTAGAAAATTAGATTGTAGAAAATTATTTACTTATAGTTGATATAAGTAAATGTTTAATTATTGTTACAAAGAGAATGATTGGATATATGTGCAGTATGGAATATTACTTGTATTATCGTAGTTGGATGTACGATAGAGTGGAATCAGGAAGACGTGCACTTAAACCCAATTTTATAGAAGGAGTTAACGGGTGTATCACGTGGGCGTTTGCTCAAGAATATTGTCGAAGCGAAGGAGGAGTTAGGTGTCCATGTCTTAAATGTGAATGTAGACCTATAATTAGTGACCCAGAGGAAGTGGTCAGGCATTTGTATAGAAGGGGTTTCATGGAAAATTATTGGGTTTGGACGTTTAATGGTGAAAAATTGTCGAGTAACGTACCAGAGACTAGCAGTACGCATGCTTCAAGTAGTCGTCCGCCAATGGAATATGAGGAAAGACCGCCTATTGAATATTTGGAAAACTTTAATCAGATCGGTGACATGGTTGAGGATGCTTTTGGTGTGAACGTGACTTATGATCAACCTGAAGATTTTGATGGGGAAGAGATGCCGAACGAGGAAGCGCAGAGATTTTATCAGTTGTTGAATGAGATGAATACGGCGTTGTCTGACGGTTCGTCTGACTCAAAGTTATCAATGTGTGTGAGATTATTGGCCTCCAAGTCAAATTGGAATGTTCCTGATCAGTGTTAGGAATTCTTTGAAAAAATGATGTTGGACTCAACTGCAATGAAAGACAACTTACCTACAACATTTTATGAAGCAAAGAAGTTGGTGTCGAAGTTGGGCTTAAGAGTAAGAAAGATTGGTTGTTGCATTAATGGTTGTATGTTGTTTTATAACAATGAGTTTGGTACTAAAGATGGATTGTTGGAGGAATGTAAATTTTGTATGAGTCCAAGATATAAAGTTCGCACTAGAGCCATTAACACTAATCAAGACCGTGTAGCAATAAAGTCCATGTTTTATCTTCCGATAATTCCAAGGTTAAAAAGAATGTTTGCCTCAATGCACAGTGCAAGTAAAATGACATGGCATCATACAAATAAAACAAGTCCAGGCACTATGCGGCATCCATCTGATGGCGAGGCATGGAAACACTTTGATCGAATACATCCTGATTTTGCCGCAGAACCTAGAAATGTCAGGCTTGGATTATGCTCAGATGGTTTTGCTCCTTATGTTCAAGCGTCGGGAAGTGGGTATTCTTGTTGGCCAATTATTGTAACCCCTTACAACCTCCCTCCCGAGATGTGCATGACAAAACCATACATGTTTTTGACGTGCGTCATTCTAGGACCTTCGAGTCCAAAAGCCGGAATTGACGTGTATTTACAACCTTTAATTGATGATTTGAAGAGGTTGTGGATTGGTGGAGAATGGACTTATGATATATCACGTAAAAAAAACTTTACTATGCGAGCTGCCTTGATGTGGACCATCAACGACTTTCCAGCATATGGCATGTTGTCTGGTTGGGGTACACATGGCAGAATGGGTTGTCCGCATTATATGAGATACACCAAGGCGTTTACGTTGGATAAAGGGGGGAAAAGCTCGTGGTTTGACTGCCACCGCTGATTTCTACCAAAAAATCATCCGTATAGAAAGAACAAGACAAATTTCATAAAAGACAAACATGTAACATATATGCCTCCGCCCTGATTGTCACCAGGTGCTGTATGGGACCAAGTTTGTGGGCTACCAAAAATTACAGATACTGGAAAGGCATGTAGAATTGAAGGATATGGGGTCGATCACAATTGGACAAAAAGAAGTATATTTTGGGACCTTCCATATTGGAAAGATAATTTGTTGCGCCATAATCTAGATGTTATGCATATTGAGAAGAATTTTTTTGATAATGTATTTAACACCGTGATGGATGTTAAAGACAAGACGAAAGATAATGAGAAGGCTAGACATGACATGGAAAAATGGTGCAATCGAAAAGAGTTAGAGTTGAAGCCTCAACCAAATGGAAAATTATTGAAACCGAAGGCTTGTTTCAGTCTGACATCCCAAGAAGGTAAAGCGGTTTGTCGGTGGTTAAAAGAATTGAGAATGTTCGACAGCTATTCTTCAAATTTAGCAAGGTGTGCTGACACTAACACTAGGAAGTTGCATGGTATGAAAAGTCATGATTGCCATGTTTTTATGGAACAATTGCTACCAATTGCGTTTGGTTCTCTACCTAAACTTGTGCTTAATCCATTGACTGAAATTAGTCAATTTTTCAGAGATATTTGTGCTTTAGCTTTAAAAGTAGATCACATCATTAAGTTGGATCGAAATATTCCAGTCATTCTATGCAAGTTGGAACAAGTATTTTCGCCTAGTTTTTTTGACTCCATGGAACATCTACCTGTGCATCTTGCCTATGAAGCTTATCTTGGAGGACCTGTTCAATATAGGTGGATGTATCCGTTTGAAAGGTTCATGGGTGATTCAAAACGATCGGTGAAAAATAAGGCTAGAGTTGAAGGATTGATATGTGCACATTACTTGTATCGAGAAACATCACATTTTTGCAGTCACTATTTCAAGCATTTGATGTTAACTCTAAGAATCATTCGAAATCCTGTCAATGTTAGTGAAAGGAATCAATTCACTTTATCGGTCTTCGAGCTTCCAGGCCGTCCATCTAGAAAAAAGGGTGTGCATTGGTTGACCCAACAAGAAATGCAATCTGCCCATGTTCATGTCTTGATCAACTGCGTTGAAGTTAAACCATTTCTTGAGTAAGTATACATACCCCTAACTTTTAATTTTCTTTACAATCATAAAACTCATTACTCTGAAACTTATAATGTGTTTCTTTTTAGGGAATTCAACAACACCTATTTTCATACTACCGGTGTACAATCAACATCTGGTGTCATCCATGCTCAATTTCCAGCATGGTTTAAGGAGATATTGTATAGCATTGTTGAACCGACTCCCGAAATACTCCATTTGAGAAACTTGTCTCAAGGCCCTATTCAAAGCGCAAATGAATGGCACACATACTTCGTGAATGGATATAAATTTCACACTCATACATGGACTGAAGGGAAAAAGACCATAAACAGTGGTGTTTTTGTGAAAGGAGTTACAGATGGTGGTGAAGATGACTTCTATGGTTTTGTCAAACATATCAACGAGTTGGTGTACACTTACTTGGACTCGGAAAATAAAGTTGTCTTGTTTTATTGTGAATAGTATGATCCAACTAGAGGCACAAAAATAGATAGGACATATGGTACTGTTGAGATTCAAATGGACCGGAGGTACAAAGAGTATGACCCTTTCATAATGTCACATATTGTTAGGCAAGTTTATTATGTTTCTTATCCTTCATTTGTGCCACTTAAACGAGGGTAGTGTGTTGTCATAAAAACAAAACCAATGGGTCATATTGAATCTGACGATCTAGTGGAAGAAGATCTTGCTTTCCAAGTTGATGAAGTGGAACAAATTAATGATGTGATTGCAGATGAACAAACTATAAGTTTGTCTGATACAATGGTTGAGGGGCATCTAGTTGATTCGTCTATATTGGATGAAGAGCATGAAGATATTGCATCTGAGGACAATGTCACATCAAATGATGAGAATGATGTGGATGACGAGCATGAAGATTTAGAATAATGAATATGTGTTGTTGAAAATGTATTTTTATAATTTCACTTAATGAACTATGTATTGAATGTGTTAATGAAAACCAGTTGTTGAGATTATATTTTTATAATTTTACTTAGTGAACCATTTGTTGAATATATTTATATTAATTGTGTAATCTCTATAAATAGGTAAAATGCAACCCCGACCTGATAAAGGTAAGGGTGTAGCTGATAGTGGTAAGAAGAAGCCCAACGCCCACGTGTAGTAGTATGTCAGTCACCTCGGTCGGCCACGTGTCCTCCCCCGCAGAGTCAGGTTAATCGTATGTCCATGGCCAGTACTCAGGCTTTTCTGCCACTACTCTCCTATATGTATCCATATGACAGTCCGTCTTTTATTACCCCAGCACCACCTGGTTACCCATCCTTCCAGCAGACACAGACGCCCCCATCCTTCCATCAGACAGATGTGCCCCCATCCTTTCGGCACGCCCACATGGTAACTTTAGTGTTAATACCTGTTTCCACCAGAAACTTAATGTGTGGCGAGAGAATTTACCAAGAATGAAGAACAAAGTTATTAAAACAGTCCCTGGTATAAGTATAATAACAAAAGTGGAGATACAAATACGTTGAACACATAAATCAGTTTCAACACCACATATATTATTCAATCACAATCACAAAACCATAGAAATTTAGGGGTTTCACCCTAAACATGTCCAAAACCTAGAAATAGAAGAACAAAATCCCTAAATCATGTTAATCTACCCATTGACTCAATCATACTAACCCATAATAATAAGGATTTTCCCCCTTACCTCTTCAATTTTTTCTCCAAACCCTAGTTGCTCCTAGTTCTTCCCCTTTCTTCCTCTTTTCCCTTTTTTCTTCTTTTCTCTCTCTCTCTCTCTCTCTCTCTCTCTCCTCTCTCTCTCTCTCTCTCTCTCTCTCTCTCTCTCTCTCTCCTCTCTCTCTCTCTCTCTCGTCTCTCCTCTCCTCTCTCTCTCTCTCTCTCTCTCTCTCCTCTCCTCCTCTCTCTCTCTCTCTCTCTCTCTCCTCTCTCTCTCTCTCTCTCTCTCTCTCTCTCTCTCTCTCTCTCTCTCTCTCTCTCTCTCCGAAAATGAAAAAAGAAAAAGAAAGAAAAATTGTGGTATCCCTCCTCATTAACTCCTACTAACTATACCATATGAGCCTAAATATAACACTCCCTATTTACTCCTAACATCATTAAATAAGCCCAATAAAATATATACTATATATTATTTCTATTTTAGTTACCAAATTAAATAACACCAATAATTAAATAGACACAAATATACACACCAATTTAATTAATATAATCAATTATTATACTATCTAACAATCAATTAATTAATTAACACACCAAATAAAGTCAAATAAAATAGTAAAATGAATACTGATAAAATCCTCTAATAACTCAATGTCTCATATTTCCGGTCAAATCTTAATTACTCGGAAAATTCCCAAAACGCTAAATATTAACTCATTAATATTTCTAATACTAAAAATATTAAAATTTTCGATTAAATATTGATCCGCTATCCCGAACTAATACCGACTAAATCGTCCAAAAACACGAAAATTTCAATAAACATCAGAAATGATTAAATTAAGCAAATAATTATTAAAAACACTAAATAATATAATTACTAATATAATTAATAAAAATATTAATAAAAGTCGGGATGTTACAGTGGAAACCAAAATATGGGGGGTTCTGCGCCGACTGATCAGGAAAATCTAAATGATGATGAGTTTCCCGACCCAGACTGATTATTGATTTAATTTAGTTTTTATTTTGTTGTTACTTTTGATTTTGAATTTGTGTAAACTATTAATTAAACTATAATTACATTTAGTAATATTAGATTTATAATTTTAGTTTCTTAATTTTTATATTTTAGTATATTTAGTTTATTGAATTAATTTATAAATTTTATTAATTAATTTTATTAATTTTAATATATTTAGTTTATTAATTTAATTATATATATATATATATATATATATATATATTTATTTATTTATTTATTTGGTTTTTGCAAAAAAAAAAAGAAATTAGTGACGTGATTTCCATGTCACTAAGTAGTGACATGAAAATCACGTCGCAACTTAACACATATCAACACGCTTTTCATTTACTCCTAGGCAAATTTAGTGAAGTGATTTTCATATCACTAGGTAGTGACATGTAAATCATGTCACTAATGAAGATGCTTTTTCTGACCAAACGCTGCTACGCCTACTCTGATTGAATGTGCATTAATCTCTGGTCCAAAGAGATCCAAATGTTGCGACGTGATTTTTACTTCACTAAATAGTGAAGTGAAAATCACGTCACTAAAAGTTGCCACCTTGCCTCCTGCGACGTAAATGATCACGTCGCAAATATTGGTTTGTGAAGTGTTTTTTCTGTTTGTGGCGTGATATTCACGTCACTACTGAGCGTTTTTTTGTAGTGTATTAAACATTAACGGGAACATGAAGTTACTGATCGAAATATTGAATATTAAAAAAAATGAGCGTACCACACTAGTCCCCGTGCGAATGCACGGATATCCCGTTAATATTTAAAATATTGAATATTAACGGGAGCACGGAATTATTGATTAAAATATTGAATATTAGCGGAAGACAAAGTTACTTATCAAATTTTTTAATATAATCGGAAACATTAAGTTACTGATCCAATTTTTGAATATTAACGGGAACACAAAGTTATTGATCAAAATAATGAATATTAACGGAAATACGGAGTTATTGATCAAAATAAAAAATATTAACGGGAACATGAAGTTACTGATAAAAATATTGAATATTAATGGGAACAAGTTTGGAATATTAACGGGAATACGAAGTTACTGATCAAAATAATGAATATTAGCGGGAACATGAAGATATTAATCAAAATATTGAATATTAACGGGAACATGAAATTACTGAATAAAATATTCAATATTAACAAGAACATGAATTACTGATAAACATATTAGATATTTACGGGAACATGAAGTTACTAATTGAAATATTGAATATTAACGGGAAAATAATTTTTATTGATGAAAATATCTCAAACTTTGCCTCAACCTATTAAAAAGAAATTTCTATATTTTACACATCTGGTTTTATGACATTTACCTCTAAAATAATATATATATTGAACAAAATAACACGGCCACAACAGGTACCCGTGCGGACGCACGGGTATCACGCTAGTTCATATTAACTTAAAAATATATAATTGATCTTAAATTTACGTTAGAAAATGGTTAATAAAATGCATTTAATTAATTTTACTATTTATCTGTTTATGAAACAAATATCTATTATAATTTATATATGAAATTATAGTTTATATTGAACGAGTTAAGATAAGATATATAGTGAATTCCTCTAGATACGATAAAACTAATATTTTCTTTTAATTGTTAAAATATCTACTTTATGGAATTCCTACAATGAGGATATCGGGTTTCTCCCCGTGAAAGCATGGAACTAATAAAATGTCCATAAAGCTTTTTGCAAGGAACTAAGTCAATTATTTGATAATTCCAACTCTATATGTTTCTTTCAAAATTTATAGATTTTAAAATTATCTTTTTGGCTCGTTTGAATAGTAAAATTTAGAGGTACCATATATCTTTGTCACGATAGTAGTATTCAGATAAACTTCTTACTCAATTAATAATCACATTAGATATATATCTATAAGTTTGTGTGGATAATAATAATATGAATCTTTTAAGTGGAAATTTTTTTTACTCTAAGAGTATGAGTAAGTTTAAATACTTACTCTAAGTTTTAATCATCTATTTGCATTTAATCTAACGGCTTTAGATTATTTATGTAAAAGACTATTTTTAAAAATAATAAAACTAAATGACCAATTAAAACATTTAGATTAAATTAAAAATAAATGGTTAATATTTAAACTTACCGTAAAAATATTCCTTCACATCTTTTAAAAAACTGTGTTTTTAAGCTCTTGCGTGATAAAAAATATCTTTCAACATGTATACACTTGATGGATCAAGGAATCTATGAAGAACTTTGTATTTATGAAAGTATTGTAATAATAATACTATATCTGATAGGAAGCAAAAATGCTAACCCTAACAAGGCTTACAAAACTAAGAGAAACAAGTAAACAAACTAAGAAAATAGAATTAAAAGATAACTTTGATTTTCATTGATTGATTTCCAATATCTCTATGAGACTACATTATATAACATTCTTAATGGATACTAATAATATAAAAGCCCAAATACAATTAGAGCCCAATAACTTAAAGACTAAATAATATCTAAGACTAGCCCAACTAACATAAATTATTTTAAATAATAACTTAAAGCTTAATTTCATACTCTATCATTACTTACCCCTTTAAAAACAACCTTGTCCTCAAGGTTGTAAATCATAATTTTGTTTCCTTGCATCTCAATGCAAATGTGGTCTCAAAAGATATGACTGACAGGAGTGGTTGAAGAGGTAAACATTGAGGACCCAATATCAATATCAAAATAGAGTGTTCTAGAATTTGTAAAGTGGGGCCAGCTTGAAAGAGAAAATTGTTACTCCATGTAATCCATTTTCCTATCAGTATTATGGATGTATTAAGGTCCCAAAAAGTGACAAAGTCTTGTGAGTATCTTTTTGTATCCAATTTATCCATGTCATCCAACACCTCACATGATTTAGCTTTAAAGCAGTAGCTAAATAGTATCGAAATATATGAAGGAGAAATGGAAATCAACCCAACATGTGAAACATGGAAAAAAATATAATTCCATTCTACTCTTAGTTCAGTTATTTGCCATTCTTCAATAAGTGTCTGATAAAGAATAATACTCATGGTCACACCCAATTTGGTAAATATAGCAATTTTCTCACACTTTTCTTCCAACTCAATTATTATAACCAAGCTAACCATGATGGATTTATGATGGACTAAACATTTTGCTGAAGCTTTTCTCATAAACATAGTCTCTTGTGCACTTTTCTCAAACTCAGCATCAAGAGCACTGGTTGCTTCATCTAATAAAAGGATAGATGGATTCTTCGCAATTTGACGGGATATCGCAATCCTTTGCTTCTGTCCACCTGATAGTTGTATCCCTCTCTCAGTAACCCGAGTGTCTAATCTTTCAGGAAGATTTTTGATGAAAGATTGAGCATCTAAAAGCTTCACGGCACGTTTTAGTTCTTCAAGAGTAGCATCATCTTTTCCATACAAAATATTCTCCTTGATGCTTGTTGCAAAAAGTGCAGGTTCTTGATTAACTAGTCCAATTTGTTGCCTAGGCCACTTAAGATCAAGTTCTCTGATTTCATTATTGTCTAAAAGTATATAACCAGAAAGAGGTTCATAAAAACGCTCGATCAATGATACAACAATGCTCTTTCCAGAACCACTCTCTATGATAAAAAACAGATCCAAGACTTTGCCATCAGGTGTAGTGGAAACCTTGACTTTGATGATTGAAAGCTCTAGCTCACAAAGAACCGCGGTAACATCGTATAATAGTCCTTTCTGATCATAACACCAGAATTTCAAAAGAAAAACATTAGGAGGCTTAGTTGGCTGCAAATGAGAACAGTAATAAGAGATTCCAGAAGCTAAGGAACATGAAGGACATGCTTCAACCACCCTCTTCTTAAACAAACTCCACCTTGTTTTTTGTTTCCCAACCACCCAGAAAATTATATAGCACCACTTTCCATCAGTTAACACATCCTTGTTTGAACCTTTCTTGGAACGAGATGTTTTTCTATTAGATCCCTCATGAAACATCTCTAATAGCTCTGAATCATCAGACTGAATAGCAGAAACCTTGTCACTTATCAGATCTAAACCAATATCATTCATCAATTGTCCTCTCTTTCCCCATGACCCTCTAGAACCCAAAACCATATAAGTTCTATTATTACTCTCTTCATTCATCTTCCAAACACCATTTGAAAAACTGAAAACAACCTCTACCTCTCTAAATGGATCATGAGGTATTTTGTCAAACAGCTGGTGGGCAAAAGTTGAAAACATAATGTTGGCATATTTGTGTAGTTCACTTTCTCCACAACCAAGAATATGAGCAACTTGAGGGTCAATTGAGGTTTTAGAATTAATGATGGTATAGGATGGGTTTATAACTAAGTTGTTCAGCAAAGGATTTTTAGAATTACAAGAGTTGTTTACCTTAGAAAGAAGTGGTGGATGCGGCGGAATCGCAAAATCAACATCATTATTAACCACTCCATCATTGAATTGAGGCTCGACAATGAGAGGTATTGAAGATTCAAAATCTATCGTTTCTGAATATTGTTGAAAAGACCCACCAGAAGGAGAAAACCTTAGAGATTTTTCTTTCAATTTGTTCGACCTCTTTTCATTATCAATGAACATAGCAACATGTGAAATGGGTAGAATTTCTTCAACAACATTGTTGGAAGGATTTGTCATAACATCAGTCTCTTGAATTTCTTCAACATCGTAACTATCACATTTTCCTGCTTTCCTCCCTAACTTCCCCATTCCCGTTCTTCTAAACCCCTTCAAAATGAGGGAACCAGACCGTGGTCGGGTTGCATCTTGTGATTTCAGTGTCGGCTTAACTCCTTTTCTGTTCATCATTCTTTTTCCTATTTTGTGTTTGACATTTCTAACAGATAATAAGAAGGCTACCCTCAAAGATAACTCACGTGGTTTCTTGTTTACTAGATCTATTGAATTTGGACTTGGGGACAACCCTGGTGAAGGTGGTGTATGACATGTGTATTGTTGTGGGGAAACGGGTGGATAATCAGTAAAACCCAAACTTTGTGAAGTAATAGTATGAGTTATGCTAGTGGGATAAAATGGAGGAATGTTCCATGGATATGAATAATGAGTATGTGGTGAATATCCATGATTTAAATATAAACTTGGGGATGAGGATTCAACGTGAGTGTAATAAGGTGTAAAAAGTTCCCATGGAAAAGATGGAAATGAAGATATGGTAGGAGATGTAAAAGATGGGTTTGTGGGATAGGTAGGATGAATGTTCCATGGATGATATGAAGGTGTATGATAAGAGTAATCCATAGGAGGATTTGAGTACATGGATGAAAGCACCAATTGATAGGAAGCAAAAATGCTAACCTTAACAAGGCTTACAAAACTAAGAGAAACAAGTAAACAAACTAAGAAAATAGAATTAAAAGATAACTTTGATTTTCATTGATTGATTTCCAATGTCTCTATGAGACTACATTATATAACATTCTTAATGGATACTAATAATATAAAAGCCCAAATACAATTAGAGCCCAATAACTAAAAGACTAAATAATATCTAAGACTAGCCCAACTAACATAAATTATTTTAAATAACTTAAAGCTTAATTTCATACTCTATCAATATCAGTCACATAAAAGGTAAGAACAAAAGTCAGAGTCCATAACACCAAAATAAAAACTAAAATCTGTATTTACAATGTGCTCATTTTTTTTACTAAGGCTATGTTTGACAAGCCATATTTTGAGCTTATAGTTTATAGTTTATAAGTTCGTTTGATAATAAAAGATATGTTTGTTAACAGTTTTTTTATCACGAACTTATAGTTTATTTTACTAGCTTATAGCTTATTTTTCAGATGCTATTTTAAATAGCGTTTTAGCCTATAGTTTATCAATTTTTCTTCTATTAATATCCTTATAAATTTTAATTATTTTAAACGTACATTTAATTATTAATTAATAAATATCTTTTTATGTCATTTTACATTTATCAGCTAATTAAACCGCTAATTTTACCAAACACTTTAATTAGTTTATAAGTTATCAGTTATCAATCATCAGCTATAAACTATCAGCCATCAGCCATGAGTTATCAGTCATCAGCTATAAGCTAGCTTATCATCCAACCGCTAATTTTACCAAACAAAGCCTAATTAACTTTTTCTTTATGAAGCACAATTACTTTTAAGAGTAGACGTATCGTAGTGTTCGAAAAACATTAATGAAAATATAGGCCGGCCGGCCTATAAGATTTGATAGGCTTTTTTAATAGCCTAAGTCTGACATATTTTATTAAATAGGCTTTTAAAAAAGCCTAAGCCCGGTCTTTTTGTTAAATAAGTCTGACTTGGCCTGACTTATATAGGCTAGGCCATAGACCCTTGTAGGCCGGCCAGACCTATTCCCGCCCCTAGTGACAAATACTGGTATAACACACATACGACGCATGGTGGAAAAATCAGATAAATGTTAGAAAAGATAAATAAGTGTTTAAACAAATAATATATTTTTTTGCTTTGAGACTCTTTGAATCGGTGTCTCGCACTCATATTACACCCATCCAACACAAGTCGCACAATCCAGACAAGTTTTTCAAAAAAATTATTTATTTCTTTTCTTCAAGACATCTTATACGTTTTTTTTTTGAACAAATCTCACACACATTTTAAAAAAAAAAAAGTTATCAAAAAAATTATATACATCTATTTCAATTAAAATATTTTTTACTCTTTTAATGATAGATAAATAAATGAAATTCAAATATTAAATATATTTATTCATGTCAATGGTCATTATTTTTTATGGTATTAATGTCAATGGTCATTATATATATATATATATATATATATATATATATATATATATATATATATATATATATATATATATATATATATATATATATATATATATATATATATATATGGCATATCATATATCATATGAGAATGCCATCTTTATATGAAAACGTGAGAATGAATCTGAACCATTAGATTTTAAAATAAATGGTGGAGATTATGTGTGAATCTTTTTTTCTCTGTCCTGCATATATCTGATTGACTGTACCGTCTAATCTGATTCAAAGGTCAGTTCTGACATCAAGTAATTTCAGTCTTTTATGATTGATCGCAGTTGCGGGAGATCGAATCGTGATATTCTCTATTAAGTCTAACGTCAATCTCCATTGATTCAACTAACTATTAATATTAATTTCATTTTAAAATTAGAATGAAAAATATTTTTTTTTAATATGTAAACAAAATTGTAATAACCAATCAATCCTCATATAACTATTAATGTTAAAAAAATTATTTTAGCAATAACTATACTTTGATCTAATTATAATGACCATTGAGATAGGATTTACTGCATGAAAAATTCCCTCTAATAAAACTTAAAGCCTTTTTGAAAAGTGGACACATGTCTTATAAGAAGAAGTTAAATGGAGAAACAACCAGACATATACTACCTACCGTACAACTTCGCATCGCATTTGAAAGAGTGGGAGCCACGTCCAGCCGTTGAGAAGATACCCATAATCCATCCCTAATCCAAGAGTAGTTACATAAAGAACCAGAATGAAAAGTAGTTAGGACTGCTTGCTGTTACGTTACACTCTTTGACTGAAAGGGACAATACACAAACATCGGCACATATATAGCCATATATAAGCGATAATTAAAGTAAAATAATAAAAAATCGAATGAGAGTGACCAAAGAGTGACGGAACTATGACTTCACTGGATAACTATAAATATTTTTACTCTCCACTTGATTTGAATGGAAAATTTCTTTGTGCATCTATATATCTTATACGGTGAAAAATACTTTTTGAAAATTTTAAAATATTCTTCGGATATGTATATTTGAATGTATCATTTTCATATTTTTAAGATGTTTTCGATATGCATATCCGAAAATACATTTTTCAAATGTTTTATTATTTAAACGTTTGATTTAAAATGGTAGAGGTATTTTCGGATATGCATATCAGAAAAAATCCTTCCTATACATTTTTCCCACTATCACTATTCCATTCATTTTCTTTCACTCAAAAACCAAAACCCTCTAAAAAACCTCAACCATTTAAAATCCATTTTTCGTCTCCAAACCAAGTTTCAAGTGGTTGATCATAGCAAAGAGAGCATAGAAAGCTACAATTTGAGGTAAAGTTTCCCCATTTTATCTCTTATTTGCTTGCATTGGTGCTATTTTGCTAAAGAAGAAAACTGCACCACTTCAGATATGCACTTCTGAAATCCACCAAATTTATTTCAGAAGCACATATCCGAAATAATGTTTGTTACGACAAAAAACAATTTTGATAGAATGTATGTTTTACGCACATGTTAGGTATGGGGCACCTCGACAACATTTCCAAAAATGATGTAGATGTTCCAGAGGAGGTCAACAAAGATGATAAGACAAAAAAGGTGAATGACGATGTTAAAACGATTGTCGTAGCGATAGATGTTCGAAAATAATTTACAAATGAAATGACTTTCACTTCTCGTCAACATTTGCTTGAGTGAATCCGAATTGAAGCTAGTAAACTTGGATTTGGCGTTGTGATAGCAAGGTCCGACAATGACACTAGTAGAAGGAAAGCATTTGTTGTGATGAAATGCGAGAGGGGTGGGAAATATTTTCTAAAAAATTTGGAAGTTAAAACATGATGACACGGGATCGAGAAAATGTGTGTGTCCGTTTAAGTTGTGTATATCTTGTAGGGTTGATGCTTTGTGGCGTTTTAGTGTCGTTTGCGGACTTCATGATCATGCATTGCACGCCAAGTTACAAGGACATCCAATTATGTGTCGATAAATCCCAAAGAGAAGGAATCTATATCAGAATTATCGATAATCAAAGTTGCGCCAAGAAACATACTTGCCGATTTGAAACGAAAAAGACCATAAAGTGTTTCAAATATCAAACAGGTATACAATGAACGTTATAAACTAAACATTGCGAAAAAAAGGTATGAGGTCAGAAATGCAACAAATTTTGAAACTTTTGGACGATAGCCAATACGATTCAAAGTACAGAGCTTGTGAGAACAATGTTACTATTCATGACATATTTTGGACTCATCAAGAAAGTATCAAGTTATTCAACACATTTTCAAATGTCCTTATAATTGATTTGACGTACAAGACCAATAAGTATAGGCTTCCGCTTCTAGAAACTGTTGGTATGACCTCGAAGGACAAGACATTTTCGGTTGGATTCGCTTTTTTGGAATGTGAGAAAGAAGATAACTTTACATGGGCATTGAGAATATGCAAGACTTTGTTGGTTGATCCATATAATATGCCTAGTGTCATTGTTACCGACCGAGATAATGCCCTTATGAATCCGATTGGTACCGTCTTTCCGACATCAACCGTATTACTTTGTCAGTATCATATAATAAAAAATGTGAGATCTAAGCTCAAACCCGCAATTGACAACTTTGATAAAATTCACGATGCCCTTGTTCCATCATTTACCTCTCACGCACTAATTTCAAAGTGGATGTCCTTCCCTAAGATGAGTCATCTTATAGCAAGAGCGTATGATCGGGTGTGTGTCGATTTGACGAGATTTGGATTTTCAATGACATTTTTCCCAATTCATAGTCGGCCACCTATTGATGCATCTGGCCGCATAATTTATATCGTGTATTTAAGATCATGCCATTTTGGACAAGGTTTTTTGAAATCGGGGTGTCCTATTCCGGTTGCGGCATGTCATTGGACAACACATCATACAAAAGAGGCGGATGTAACACCCCATTTTTACCCGGCGAATATTATAAAAACAGAGTTACAAAATTTCCAACATAACATGGGATGCTACACTTTCAACTTAAAAACAACGAAATTCAATCACCTTTAATTCATATACATAAAACATAATTTCGGATGAACCGACAACAACGTGTTTAGTCTATAAAAAATAAAACAACTTTCATTATTATGCAGCAGATTCATAAATTCAACGGAAAATACCAAAACATCTTGTCCAACTCAAAACAACTTTAAAACATTAAGTCTTTAATGAAAAAAACTTAAAAATTCAGCAACATAATAAAACCAACGATAAATAAAACACGCGTTCATCCCCCCGAGTGTTACGTATCAGAGCGACCAACACCTGACTCGAACTAATGAAGGTAAGCAACCTTCACTCTGGATTACCTGCACGTTACCAACATAGAGGTAACATTCAAACAGAAAGGGGTGAGATATCGAACTATATAATTAAGTGTATGATAAAAAAATATATTAGATTAGATTATATAAAATCACCACTTCAACAACTTTCAAAAAAATTCATCAGCACAAAATTATCAACATAATATAACGACTAATTTATCATCACAACAACAACTCAAAATGCAAATCGAAATGCGACTCGTACAATGCACATACATGTGGTACCAATGGAGCAGAACTCCCAACTTAAAATCCGCCAATTAATAGAGGCGTCAACAAGGCATAAGACTTCAACTTTAAAACAAGGTATAAGCCTTCAACTTAATATTTGTTAATCCAGGCCAACTTACTGAGCATAAGCTCCAACTTGATATGTTGTGTATGTGACAGTGATATGAATGCAACAACAATGATGGAAACGAATCAACATTGGCATAAGCCAACATACAACGACAACAACAACAACAACACAACAACAACGACTCAACTTTGGAATAAGCCTACCACTTGATTTCTTTTCCAATTAATAGAGGCAAACAACAATAGCAACAATTATCAATAAATTCAACATAACAACGATAACAACAATTATCAACAACTTCAACGTCAACTCAACAACAATTCGACGACATTGATATAACCTGCAAATTCACAACTTTAATACCTATATTATAGCAACTTATATAATCCACGGTCTCAACCGAATTATTCGCACGCACTTCGTGTAATCATTTGGGCAATTCGACTATATTCCGTTAATTAATTTCTGTTACAGTACTGTAATATTTTCTACTCTGTACATTAACTGGTATTTTCTACATCTTTACTGTCAGTAGAAATTCCATAATATTACTGATATTTTTATTCTGCTAATTCACGTGTATTTTCCTGCTAAATTATTTTTTTTTGTTACTGTTACTACACATTCAACTAATTAGTTTGGTTTTCATTTAATCAACATGTACTAATCTTCTCTTGCTAACTACTTTTATCTTTCATTACTTCATGAGCCTCCATAATTAATTATTGTACTAACCACATATGCATGTGTGCAGAGAATATTTTTTTATACTATAGTTATGGTGGCACTCACCACCACTAGGGGTGACATCCCCCTAGCTCTTTCCATTACAGGATGAGCGTCCCTTCTTGTTATTTCCTCCAGGGGGTGGGCGCCCCCTTCCTTTCCTCTTACACAGGGGCATCTGCTCCCCTTCTTTCACATAGGGGTGGACGCCCCCTATTCTCCCTTTTTTTTCTTCTTCTAACCACGTTTAGAACCTTCCCAGTTTTCTTTCATTATTATCTCAGACCCACACAATAATCAATCACAGACACATAATAATTTTGCTAATATCAACATGGAAAATTATCAACAACGAATTCATCGACAACACCTAATTCCACCAATTTTCAGAACATTCACAACAAATCGACAAATACATAGCAATAATTTTAGCAACCTAAATCCCACATACTATCCATCATATACCATATTATAGAGTTAGAACACCGCCTTTACCTTTGATTGGAATCCACTCTATAACCCTCCGGTTGAAAACCTAGCTTTTCCTCTTCTTCCACTTTTTCCTCTTCACGACAACCTCTACGTTCTTTCTCCAAACCCTTATTTCTCTTTGTGATAGAAACCTATTTCTCTTACTGCAACTTCTAATTTCCTTTTTATTCAACTAACTAATATAATTCTATCATTCTTAATAATTCCATTAGGCTTAATTTTCACACCCCAACTTTACTACCACCAACGATTAAATAAGCCCATATAATAATTCTAGTATTACTCCAATATTATTTCTACAGCTTAATCACCAAATAGTCAACTAACGACATGACAACTTAAATCAACATTTCACAACAATTCACAACTTCGACAATTATTTCGAAAATATTTCAAAAATATTTAATGAAATAATTAATTAAATATCGGACTTTATAATGGACACTTGGCCGAATCATTTTTTTTAAAGGATGGTGGAGTTCTAAGAAATGATGAAGCAAGAGAGGGAAGCAAATAGAGAGAATTCGAAGAATTCTCCGGTTTTATAATTAAGCGGTGACAATTCGTTTCGTGCATTTTAGAATTTACCAGATCATTTTTTGTATGTATTGTCATGAAGAATGTAAAACCAATACGATTCAATATATATAATATATCTATATTTAATGTAATCAATGTTTATTTTTACCGACTTAATTGTTTTATGTGTTATTAAGTCAGATTCATGATGATTCTGTTTTGATGCGGATTCTGTTTCTGCATAATTTGGAAATTCATATCCAAAATTTTAAGGCATCAGGGCTTATTTCGGAAGTGCATATCCGAAATGTGCACTATTATCAAGATATGATTTATTGGGTCCATATTACTCCAAAAACTCTATAAATATAGTATCTATAGATTTTCATTAACATCTCAAGCCACAATCAGAAATGACACAAACCTACCCTCTGTTTACCGTAATTTTTGGTAAAACAATCGCTATTCCTCCAAATCGAATATTTTGGTAACTTGCAGGATCGACTAGATTGATCCTAGGACATGTGTCTAAATTCAATCTATATTTTGTTTCTATGAAATTGATAAGACTTTCCAAATGTTATGACTATTCAACAATGTAAATAAATATAACTTCGACTATAATTCTAGATGACTGGAATTTAAAGATTTAGACTAAAAAACTTAAAGGAAATGCATAAAACGCATGAGATGACTCTAAAAATAAAGATTTTGGCTGAAGAGTAAAAGGAATAAAAAAGTAGATAATAAATTTGTATTGACAAAGTAAAAACAATGTTAAAAGACAACAATGTTGTTTCTTATACGTACATTCTCAGCAAAAACTTGTTTCTATATGCTAGTACTTTGAGTGATTTTTTGTATAAAAATGAAAACACTGAACCCTAAAATTAAGATCCCTATTTATACTAACTCGACCCTAACGGTCTTTTTCTAACGAATTGCCACGTTGCTCTTTTGCATGCGCTTCGATTCTCTGAGACTTCCACGCGTCCTTCTGGCTAAAATGAATCACTTTGAAATTCAAACCTTCCCACTCAAAGTTTTAAAGTGCAAACAACATGACTTGTCGAAACATGTCTTCAACACATATCAAAATATCCTAAGTTTTTTCACCTCTTTGACTTCGAAAACATTTCGACTTGGGCGTCACTTCGACATAGATAGAATCTCCCTTAATGAAGAAGTGGTTGTTGTGATGATGAAGAGAACAGGGGAGGTGATGAATCGAGGAGACAAATATAATTGAGAAAAGAAAGCGAGGAGATGATGCGTACATTCTATGTATTGGATGCACTTTCGAAGGTTGTGAAATGTGGTAGTGAAACAATACATTATACATTAAAACATAAAAATAAAATGATCCACTAGTGACTCTTCATTTTCTTATACATTAATTTTTTATGTAAAATTATCTAATTATATTTTATATAAGATATAAAATATAAAAGTTAAATAATATGGTCGGAGTCGGAGTCGGAGACAGAGAATCCACAAGACGGAGGGTACTTTCTCAATATGTGCACCAAAGTATCATCAAGAAAACTTTTCCCTTCATCCCCGTCTCGATGGAGAAAAAATTTCCAACTTCGATGCTCCGAAAATATAATTCTCAAGAGGATTCTTAATAACATATATAAATTGACATCTCTAAATATTTTTATCCATGAAACAAACACCCTTGATATTTAAATGGCACTTCCATAATAGTGACACTACAACGCGCAAGGCTTTTAAAAGCGCTTTTTTTGGCCTTTAACAGCGCTTTAAAGCGCTGCCAAAGCCAGCGCTGGCATAGGCTACGAAAGCGCTTTTAAAAGCGCTCTGGTAGGTCCCCCTATAAGAGCGCTTTTCTGGAAAAAGCGCTCTTGTAGGCCCCCCTTTAAGAGCGCTTTTCAAGAAAAAGCGCTCTGGTAGGCACCCCTATAAGAGCGCTTTTTTCAAAAGCGCTTTCGTATGTTGCGTTTTTTTTTTTTTTATGCTTTTTATTATTTCTAAACCTGCACTTTTGGCAGCAATATTTTAGAACCTGTAATTTACTATTTTTTGGCAGTATTTTTTCATGAACCTATAATTTATTATTTCAAATCGATAAATACCATTATAATCGATATCGATTATATACAAAAAAGTATTATATTATATACCATTAATGTAAATCAAAATACATATATACATATTTATAAACCAAAACAACTAAACCAATTCACATATTTCTAAACCAAAACAACTAAATGGGAAACAACTTCCGAGTTCTTATGCAACCAATGTACGCTTCCTGTATTATCTGGAGCTATGTTGTATTGATGCTTTAGTGGAGAACCAGTAGTCACCTGAGCTATGTTGTATTGTGTCACAGAATATGAATCAAATAACTGTACCCCGAACGATCCTGCCACAGAAGACTTAGCTTCGGGGTACATTACTTGATTCTTATTCTGTGGAACATAATCGGCAGGGGCACATTGTGTTCTATCCTTTACCAGTCCATCCACTGTTTGAAGCTCAACCTACAATAGAAAAACGTGATTATTTACACAACATTCACATTCTCAATATTTTCTCTATCAACCAAAAATTTCCTCATCTCCGAACAAAAGACAAAATAGTTAATAAAAATAGTGCTATACCAGAACAGAAACCAATTTATAAGAAATCAATTAACAACCACATGCACATAAAAATAGTTTTTGATAAAAGAACAAGTCAATTGAGCCAACAACCAAAAACCCTAAAAAAAATCAGCCGTAGAGCCGTAGAGCCAACAACCAAAAACCCTAAAAAAAATTCTGTTCATCATCTTCGAAAAACCTCTCCAGAAACTGTAAATACATTGTTCATATTCATCCAACAACAATCACAATACACAGCCGCAAACACTAACCAAAACCCTAATTGTTCATCTTTCTCATACATAACCATTCATCACAAACAAAACCATTCACAAATCATCATCAAACATAACCAGACAAACATTCATCAAACCCAAACATTTGTTCATCACTTTCCTAATCAAACAAACCCTTCAGAAATTTGAGAGAGGAAGAGAGAATAAGAAATAAACTCAGAAAGGTCTCACCCGGTTTTGGTTTGTAGATTCAGAATCGAAACCGAACTCAGCAACAACACGAACCTCAACTCACCATAAACTCGTGTGTTTTGGATCTGAAAGGAAGAAGAACGGCGGAGGTTGCTCGTGGTGGCTGGCGACGGAGGGACGAACGGTGGTGGCTAGCGACGGAGGGACGAACGGTGGTGGCTGTGGCTGGCGACGACGGAGGGTTTTTCGGTTGCAGAGAAAGTGAGAAACAGTAATAAAAAGAAAACGAAAGAGAGAAAGTGAGAAAGTGAAAGCGTGTTTTTGTTTTTAACTTTTACTAATAAAGGCTACTAAAGCGCTTTTGAAAAGCGCTCTCATAGCCTGGTCTATACCAGCGCTTTTTAGCAAAAAGCGCTCTCATTAAACCCCCCTATAGCAGCACTTTGAAAAGCGCTCTCATACCCCCCCTTACCAAAGCGCTTTTCAAAAGCGCTCTCATACACCCCCCCTACCACAGCGCTTTTCAGAAGCGCTCTCATACCCCCCCCCCCCCTTTAAGAGCGCTTTTTTAGCGTGTTTTTTTATTTTGTTTTTAGTGCAACCTATAAGAGCGCTTTTTACTAGAAGCGCTTTAGTAGGGGTGCTGTTAAAGATTAAATTTGGCGTAGTGTGATTTCTTTGATTTTGAAAAAAAAAATAAATTTATTTTTAATTAAAATGAATTGAAGGTAAATTATGTTTTATTTAAATATATTTATATAAAAAGACGCTGTAAAAGTTATATTTAGTTATAACTTTAAATTTGAGTAGGGTGAGGTAGTTAGGTTCAATTTGAATTAAATGAGTGTAAACTATTAACAACATTTATTTCTATTTATAAATTAATGTATAAAAATTATTGATATTTATAAATCAACTATATAAAATGTATATAATTTCAAATTTAAATTACTATGAAAACAAGATTAATACTTAATATAAATAATCACATCTTTCAAAACTATTTTTATGCATTCAAAATTAATTTGAAATGCTCAATACATAGAATCAAATATAGATTTGGACTAATATTATAAAAACTGGACTGAATCGATCGATAGGATTTGAAAATAGAGGGCTTATCGGTTTGGTTTAATTGTTAGATCGGATAAGCTATTGAATTGGTGTGAATCAGACAGAATCGATAAAAATCAGAGAACTGACAATTTTGGAAAATCCACAGATTAATTCCTTTTTTTCTCAAACAAAATGATGTTATTTTGATTTTTTTAAAAATAAATAAATATAAAATATAAATGTATTTTGTTCAAAACTTATTTGGAACATTTTTTTCTCCTACAAATTAAATTTATTAGACAAGTTATTTTGTTATTCAGTTTATGTTGCAATTAGATTTTGCTTAAAATTTATTTGGACTTATATTTTGTATTATTTTTTTTGTGTGATGACAATATTTAGAACTTGAATTTAAAGGATGAATTTGTGAAACTATAATATTTTGAAATTTTGAAACTTTTGTAGGTGTCGTGATAATTTTAAAGATCGAGTTATTTGGTTTTATTGGCTTAATAACTATATTGTTTTGTCATAGAGATTGCTTTATTTAACTGAGTTATCTGATTTTATTCGGTTTAGTCATGTGGTTCGACCAATAACTCTGTGGTTCGAGTAGTGAACCACTAACCTAATACCCTCACCAGTTTGATGATCGATCCACTTTTTAAAACATTGATTTGGACCATGTGATGGAGCATTTCCGGTTCTTTCAAAATCAAATTTAAAGTCCATTCTTGTGTTATTAGCAAATGAGGGTCTAGTGATGAGATATGGGAATCATCTTCTACTCTAGTTCAATGGTGTAGGTGTACTTGAAAATGCTATAAAGTTCAAGTTTGTAATGACTATAAGTGTGCGGTTTTATGTTAGAACTATGCGTATCTAAAATTGATTCATTATTTGTCTTTTATAGCGAGGTTGTAGGATTTTCAAGGACCTAGAACCTCTTGTTTTGTCACAACTGTCTCAAATGACAAATGTCAAAAGATCCCTTAAAGTATGATATAAGATATTCTTATCTCGTGTTAGATTTTATTAGGTGTAATTCGAGGGTGAGTCCATCTCAAGATTGCAAAGTACTATGGCTTTCTTTGCAGACATCTTCCTTATAGGGTCGACATTAGAGGGTTTAGCTGGCTTCCTGTTCCAACGGTTTTTTGGCCATTCTAACTGTCATACCCCAATTTTTGACCTAAGATACCACCTCATATCATCTGCATATGCATCATTTGCATCTCTAACAAACTGCATAGCTTGTGTTTGCTACTTGTGACTCAGCAGGATCTAATCAGGAAATCACTCATCAGTACAAGTAATAATCAATTAGGGCTGTGTTCTCCCTCCATTTCAAGTGAATTATCTTCATCAACAATCAACATTTGGTCCTCAGAGATTCATTTCAACAAACTCAACAGCTTTGAATCGACTGAATTAGGGTTTTGACTGAAGACAGCATGCTCTTGACTTTTGCTCAGGGTTTGACCTAATGACTTGGGACATGACCTCAAAACCCCAAGTACATCATTTTGACCTAATCTATTGGCTCAGAACATCTCCTGTACAAAGATTGATCAGACAAATCCTCAGATCAGGGTTTTTGAACTATCAGGGACTGAAATCAGGGATCACATTTGGGAAACCCTAAAAATCCCCAGGAAGTCAATCAAAGGTTTCAATCATCCTCAAATAATCCCTATGACAATATACAATGGAAATTACATCTCAATTCAAGACCTACAGTCATCAATTTCATCAGGTCGACAATTAGGGTTTTTGACCTAATTCACTGAGCAACTGACTTTTTAATCAGGACATGGTGCCACAACTCAAACCATGGCTCAATATCCTCTAATGCTTCAATATGGTCCATTCATACTATTCATTTGGTGAGGATAGCCTGTTTCATTTGAAATCTCCAGAAACGCGATTCGTCTGAAAAAGTCAACTGTACAAGATCACCATTGACTTTTGGGGAATTTTGGTCAACCATGACTTTTGAAGTTTTAAATCATCAATATATGATATGAGAAGTCATTTGATCAAGAAAAATCAAGAAAATCAATCAAGAATCAAAAAGTCAAAAGTTTGACTTTCATACTTAGAAAATTTTTCTAAGTGTTTTTCAATGGTTTTTTCCAAACTTTGGAAGGGAATAACTCAAAATTTCACCTACAAACTGAAAAAAACTTCCAACATGAAAGTTGTAGATTTTGATCCAATAAACAACTTTGACACATATAAATTTTTTCCATAAGATCAACCATTTAAGAGATATGGTGCTTCAAAGTTGGTACTTTTTGAAAACTTCACTTGAAATCTCATTTTCTTCAAAGTTCATGGATCTTTTTCACCCATTTCCTTAAAGGTCTTGAAGAAACTTTCAACTAGGGTTTTGAAGTGTGTAACATGAGCTTTCCAAAATGTCCAAGAGCATGAAAAAATATGGAGCATAGCTATGGATTTGAATTTTGACATTAGTGAACTTTTCACTTGAAATTTCAAGCCATTTTCACTAAGTTTCTATACTATATGGCCAATGATCCAAGTGATGACACACCAATGCAATAATTGATAGATATTTTCTGGTTTGAGATCAGAATGGAAAGAGATAAGAAGCTTGGAAAATAACCATGGTTTAGTTACTTTTAACCATATGCATTAAATGCAAAAGATGCCATTTTATCTCTTAAGCCAAGTCATCATTCTTGATCAACTTGCAAGAGCTCTTCATTCAGAAACTTTGGCCTATAAATAGAGGTTCAAATCACTTCCAAATTCACACAAAAACCTCACAATTATAGGTTTTCTCTCTTCTTTCTTGAATTACAAGTCATGTGTTTCAAAGTGAGGTAGAAAACTCAACCTCCAAACCTTGCAAGTTCTGAACAAAGTGATGCTTCCCACAACTTCTAAATGTCATATATGATGTGTTTGATCCACTCACACACCCCAAAAACACCTAAATCTCATAATCACTCTTCAACCCCCATGTTTGCATAAAGAGAGCCTTATCATGCCAAAATCCATACCAAGCTATATCTGTCCAAACTAACACTTCCAACACCTCATATACATCACATATGAGCTATCCAAGCACTCACATATGATCTGTAACCTCATAATCTTCAAATTCGATTCACACTCCAAGGTTATGCAGATCGGGTACCACAGCTTAGCACAGATGAATTCAGATGGTTCCAAGCATCCAGACATGTTCTATAATCATTATTGAAGCTGTTCAGATTGAGCAACAACTTCTGTAACACCTCTACTGAAGAATTCAATCTCCACTTTAGCCGTTTTTGAAGGTAAGTCTCATGAACTTCAAACTCTATCATGCACGCATCATAAATGAAATATTGATATACCATCTTGTTTCTGCACACATGGGGATCATTAACCCTCAATCAATTGCATCATAACTTGCACATACATCATTTCACGATCAAATTCAGTTTTAGGGTTCTTCATGTTCATGTGAAAATTAATAACCTTAGAGCAAAAATAAATGAAATTGAAGGTCATCATCATGATCCTCGTCCAAAACCGAGTGAGATAGACCCTTTGATCAATCAAAACAACACAGTTTTGAAGATTTTTGAATTTCAGTTAGGGTGTGTTCTTGGCGCCAGATTTTCGTTCAAAGAATTCAAATAATTGTTTTAAAATATAATGTGTTGAACGCGTATCATAAACAAGCTGCACGCGCAGCTCAGTTGGTTGTTGTTTTGGTTAGTGAGCAAGGGTGCGTGGGTTCAAGCCCTTTGGAAGACAAAACCAATTTTTTTTATCACTATTTTTCTTCATTTTCTTCACAACTTCACCAATTAATTTAACCAATCAAAATTCATTATTTTCACTTCATTTTTTGCATACTCTTTGTTTAATATACATATTTTATGAATACCAAAAAAAATCATCAAAAAAGATTTATTTAATACATTTTTATATAGGTTTAAAATGACATGTTTTAAGTGTTTTTTAATACTTTAAAATATTGTTTTTCATTTGATTTTCAAAGTTAATCACTTGTAAATATTTTTTGAATAAACCCTAATCATCTAAGTGTTAATTGAAGACGATCTTTTTGTTTATCTTGATTAATTTGACTCCTTTCAAAATTCAAATCGTTTTAAAACGAGCGATCGCATTTCTTCTCAAAAAGCGATAAACCATTTCTTTTTGAAACTTTTGATTAAAATCTTTTAATTGATCAATTGATTTTCAAAACGAAGTGGGGCCTCTCGAATATTAGAGAGTATAAGACCCACTCTTCTTCTTTTTACAGTTTTTCTTTGTACAGAAAACTTTTTCAAAAACAATACTTTTCAAACTGTTTTTAAAACAATAAATCTCACATCTTTTTTCAAAACCATCCACCCTGTTTTATGAAAATAAAACAGGGGCCTCTCGAATATTAGAGAGTGTAAGTCCCATTTCTTTTCTTTTTTGTACAGTTTTTCTTCAAACAGAATAAACTCTTTCAAACAAATCTTCAAACAGTTTTTCAAAAGCGAAACCTCGCGTCTGTAAATAAACAATCAACCATGTTTTGTAAATAAAACACGGGCCTCCACGTAGGTATAAGTCCCAAGCCCCTTTTGTACATACCCATTCCTGTACATGAAATTAGGTATTTCATTGTACAGACACATTTTTGTACATACCTCGATCAGTTTGTTTTTAACTTTAATAACAAACCAAAAATGAAGGTTTCTTTAAATCTTCCCAAAAATACCATGGGCCTCCACATAGGTATAAGTCCCGAGCCCCTTTGTAAAAACCTGTTTACATAGCTTTGAATAAACTCAAGTGGACCTCTCCTCGAGTGTGAGTCCCGAACCCCTGTGTATACAAATGGATCATGCTTACAGGTATATTTCCTTCATAAACTCCATTATATACACACACTTTGTCATATATAATTGTTCATGTTTGTTCATATTTGTTCATACTTGTTCATGTTTGTTCATATGTGTGATATGTGTGCTTGTTCAACTTAGTATAACACTAGGTTCCCCATAGCCTCCTATTGGGCTTCGTGCAAAGAATCTCCACTAGTTTAGGTTAGGACATAGAGTATGGTTTCCCGGTGAAATCGCTCTAAGAGCTCAAACCAACTATACCATGCCTCCCCTTGGGCTTTGTACAAACGAGTGACCCTCCCATAGCCTCCTCTTGGGCTTACAATGCAAGGACCCTGGATTGTCCCTCCCATAGCCTCCTCTTGGGCTTACAATGCAAGGACCCTCGGATAGCCTCCTCTTGGGCTTCGTACAAGGACCCACGGGCTTCTTATAAGCATCCCCAATATCCAAATCAAATACCCTAGGAGATTAGACATTTTTCATCTCTATGCTAGGAGTATCTCTTTTATATCATCACAAACAATCAATCAATCAATCAAACTTTTTTGCCACAAGGCTGGCTAATCAATCCAACTTTCTTTTTGCCACAAGGCTGGCTAATCAATCAAACTGTTTTACCACCGTACTGGATGATTAATCAAAGTTTTTGTCACAAGGCTGACTTCATTGAAACTTTTGCCACAAGGCTGGCTGATTAATCAAAGTTTTTGTCACAAGGCTGACTTCATTAAAACTTTTGCCACAAGGCTGGTTAAACAAACAAAAACATCTTTATCATTCTAAGCACCCTAAGTGGCATGGCCCCGGGCTTATAATGAAAAGATTTTCAAACAAAATCAAACAGATGTATGTGATGATATAGATTAGATACATCTAGCATTTAGACGACATTTGTCTATTTTCCTTTGCTTCCACTAGCATAAGTGGGAACTACGATTGCTCTGACTTTCTCAACATCCCTTTGAGAATACGTAGGCACAAGGTCGATCCTTGGCGAGCAAAACAAAACTTCTCCCTCAAACCACTCAAACCTTAGCACCCGTAGACCCCGAGCTACAGATGCTCTGATTCCCTCTAAGGGATATGTATGCAGAGGATCGCGATGATCTTTGCGAGCATAATCAAACAAACACCTTAGGTCCCACCTATTTCACCAGAACCTCTCAATAACATGAAATGAAAAATAAAGCAAAGAAACCTATAGAGTACTATAGATACGTTGGGTGCTAATACCTTCCCTTCGTATAACCAACCCTCTTACCCAAAGATCTCTCCCCCCACTTTTAGGTTATTGCAGCTTTTTTCCTTTTCCTCTTTTGGAAACAATAAAAAGTTTGGTCCGTACAAAAGAAAAATCATTTTTTGAGCACTCGAGCCCAAAGAAGGCATCAGGTGTCCCATCCCGAAAAAAGACAACGATTTTTCCCCGCGACAGAAAAATGGCGACTTCACTGGGGACCATCTTTTTATTGTTTCCAAAGGAAGGGTTAATTCTATTTGCTTTATTTTTCATTTCATTTTTTGTTATATGTGTGGTTCTGGTTCTGTTACTTGCGTGGTTCTGTTACAAGTGATACATTATGGACAAATCCTAACCCGGATTAAGTACACATAAGAAATTAGGTGGAGGGTATAGTCATGTGCAGGCGCACTTGAGAATCCTTCCGCTCAGTGGAGGTTCCTTGTTGGTAATATATGTTTAGCATGTTTCGTAGCGAAGACATTATTACTTTCATTGAACTGTAGAAGCTGAGAGACCGTAGAACCCCAACCCATCCTGGCCTTATTAGGTTGTGGTGCAGAAACTATTCAGGTGAAGACTTGGATTAGTTGTCATGCGGAGAACCACACTCAGACGAGTTTTTCTTGAGAATATTACTGGCTCATGAGTTTAATTGTGGAAGGCCGGTAATATCCGAAAGAAAAATGTAGACTCTGACGTATCAGTAGAACATGTCATGCAGGTGATTAACTAGAACTATCCCATTTTTGGTTCTCTGACCTCATGCTCGTGACTTTGGACCTTTGAGCCTATGCGTACCATGTTTGCGTTACCATGTTTGTGTACTATGTTTGTAATACCATGTTAGTGTTACCATGTTTGAACTACCATGTTTGCTTTACCATGTTTGAATATGTGGCATCCATGCATCCATGCATTCATACATTCATTAGAAAACCCATCTTTTTCCATAAAAACATGATTTTTCCAAAAAATTTAGAGAATTTTCTTTGCAAACATTATAGGATTAAGTTATGGAAAAAAGGTATACCAAAAAGTACGGTTTCAAAACGCCTGATATAGAAAGACTGATAGAGTTAGCATCTTCTGTACAAGATCCTTCTAATTTTAGGAAAAGTTATGGAAAGCTTTTGCCTATCCTGAACACTCATGTTGATGAAGGACTTCTCAAAACTCTGGTTCAGTTCTATGATCCCGTCTACCGGTGTTTTACCTTTCCAGACTACCAGTTGGTACCGACCTTGGAAGAATATGCCAATCTTTTAGGTATTCCTGTGTCTGACAAGATACCCTTCAATGGTTTGGAAGCCATTCCTAAGTCACACGTCATTGCAGCAAGTATCCACATGAAAAAGTCTGAAGTAGAGAGTAATTGGACTACCAAAGGAAACCTCCCGGGTTTAACTTCACACTTCCTGGTAAAGAAAGCCTTTGATTTTATCGAAATTGGTAGCATGATAGCTTTTGAAGCTGTACTAGCCTTGCTCATCTATGGGTTGGTTCTGTTTCCCAACGTCGACCACTTTGTTGGTATCAATGCCATAAAGATCTTTCTGATTGGAAATCCTGTTCCGACTTTGCTTGGTGACATGTATTTCTCTATCCATCATAGGAATCGCCAAGGCGGTGGAATCATTGTTTGTTGTGCACCTCTGTTGTGCAAATGGATTGTTTCACACTTACCTCAGTCTCCTATTTTCACAGAAAACCGAGAAGGTTTGCGTTGGCCTCGAAGACTTATGTCTCTTACTAATAATGATATCCGTTGGTATACCTTGGCTCGCTGTGGTACAAAAACCATTGATAGTTGTGGGGAGTTCGCCAACGTACCCCTCATTGGTACACAAGGAGGAATTAACTACAATCCGGTCCTAGCCCGACGACAACTTGGGTATGCAAATTCAGTTAAACCTGTTGGTCCCTCAGTGGAAGGATACTTCTACCGAGAAGGGGATAATCCTAAAAAGTTGAAAGCAAGAATGGTGAGAGCTTGGTACGACGTCCGATGGAAAGAAAAAGGTGAGGAAAGAAATTGCATTGCCATGGACGCCTACACCTGCTGGGTAAAGAAAAGAGCCAAGGAGTTCCAAATGCCTTATGCTTATGAAAAACCCATGTTTCCTGCAGTACGACCCCACATTCCCACTATGGAGGAATATCAAGACACTTTAGCCAAGATGAGGGTAGAAAAAGACGCTTGGGAAGAAAAGTTTCGTAGAACTGAGGTGGAAAATAGAAAGTTGAAGAAAAGAGTGAAAGATCATGAAGAAACTCTCTATTATCAAGATGGATGGCTCATGAGTAAAGATGAGAAGATTCGTCAGAAAGATGCTGCAATCAGAAGATACATCAAAGAAAGCAAGAAAAATCTTGAAGGCTCGACAAGCAACGCTCCGACTCCTGATGATTGGAAGAATGTTGTTGACAAGCTGAGAGCTGAAAAGGCCGAATTGAAAGCTCACTATGGGAAAGAAATCATGAAGCTCAAGCTGCACAATGCATTTGGTTCTTCGTCTGATGAAGATGCTTAGGATTTGTTTAGCTTTTTTTTTTTATTTATCATTTGCTTTTGTAAGGAGCTACGCTCCAATGTTGTAACATTTCCCATTATTGCAAAAAAAAAAAAACAAAATGAAAAAAAATGTTGTAACATTTCCCATTATTGTTGTAATAAAAATAAAAAAAATATGATGAATAAAAGATTTGTTTGTGTTCAAATGTTTGCAAGGAAATAATCTTTAAAATATTTGGAAAAATCATAAATTTCTTTTTGCATACATCATTCTGCATATCGAGTCTGTTGTATAGAGTCTCATCTTTTGGATCTTTCTCCAATAGATCGTCAAGCTGTCGCGTCTCAAAGTTTCTCGACCGCGCTCGCAATCAGATCACAGATACAATACTCGTTCAAACAGAAGAAGAGTAATGGAACACTCTGAACAAGAGAATATTGAGCTTCGTGGTACAGTGACCACCCTTCAGGAAAAATTGGAAAGTCTTACTACTCTGGTTGACTCTTTAATGGCCGCACAGAATCAGCCGCCGCCACCCAACAGCCAAGCAACAGTAACATCTGAGGTTACTACTCCAGTTTCTACGGTTGCATTCGGCATTCCATCTTTCCCCATGCCAGAAGGTTGGGGCACGCCTTTCAGCTTTGGTACAGGATTTCGCCATAATGTTTCTGGGGTTCAAACATCCACAACTGAAGCGCCTGCTGCTCAGAGTTCACAGTTCACTCCAAATCAGGGGATAACTTTTTCTCAAGTCACTATGGCACTTTCTCAACCCACTATGACAGTTCCGACTCCTACGGTTCACACTGTTCCTTATGATGGCAATGAGATTTATCATGATCAGGGTGATAGCACAAATCAGCGTAATCTTGTGGGAGATCTCCAAGAACAATTTAACAAGATTCAACTGGAAGTTAAAGCTATCCGTGGAAAAGATTTGTTTGGAAAGAATGCCCAGGAGCTATGTTTGGTTCCCAGTGTACAAATACCTGCTAAATTCAAGGTCCCTGACTTTGAGAAGTACAAAGGTAGTTCTTGTCCACAAAGCCATCTTGTGATGTATGCCAGAAAGATGTCTACTTATGCAGATAATCATCAGTTGCTTATCCATTACTTTCAAGACAGTTTGACTGGCGCCGCACTGAAGTGGTACACAGGCTTGGATAGCACTAATATTCGAACATTCAATGACCTAGGTGAGGCCTTTGTCCGACAATACAAGTATAACTCGGATATGGCTCCGGACAGAGATCAGCTTCGATCCATGGCTCAGAAAGACCATGAAGCTTTCAAAGAATATGCACAACGATGGAGAGAAACTGCTGCTCAGATTAATCCACCGTTAAAAGAGAAAGAGATGACAAAGATCTTCTTGAATACTCTCAGTCCGTTTTACTACGAACGCATGATTGCTAGTGCTCCAAGTGATTTCACCGAAATGGTAAACATGGGGATGCGTCTAGAAGAAGGAGTCCGAACCGGACGTCTGACTAAAGAAGGTGGATCTTCAAGCGGAACCAAAAAGTTCGGAAGTGGTTTCCAAAAGAAGAAAGAACAAAGTGTTGACATGGTATCCCAAGGAAAGCCAAGAGGAAATGTCAATCGTCAACGACAGGTTGCTTCTATCACACCAGTCATTAACACAACACCGAATCCAGGATTCACTCCTCAGTTTCAACAACAACAGCCTCGACAACAGGCTCAGCAGTTAAACAATAATCAGAATCGAGTACAAAGAGCTCCACAGTTTGATCCGATTCCAATGACCTACACAGAGTTGTACCCTTCTTTGATTGAAAGAGGTCTTGTTCAAACTAAAGCACCACCACCAGTACCTGAGAAACTCCCATGGTGGTACAAAGCTGAGGTCTCATGCCCTTATCATCAAGGAGCACCTGGCTATGATCTCGAGCATTGCATAGCTTTGAAACATGAAGTTCAGAGGATGGTAAGATCTAATCTCCTCTCTTTCAGAAATTTGAATCCTAATGTGCAAGCAAATCCGCTGCCCAATCATGGAGGGCATGTTGTAAACATGGTGTATGGATGTCCTGGTCCATACCGAGTCTATAATATCAATCACTCAAGAGCCAATTTGGTACAAATGCACGCTACTCTCTGTCGAGGGCAGAATTTTCGCCAGCATCACTATGGTTCCTGTAGCATATGTTGTGTAGATTCTCATGGATGTTCGATTGTGAGAAGAGATCTCCAAGTACTGTTGGATAATGGTACTATTCAGATCTACAGAAATAGGAATGAAAATGAAGTTAACATGATAGGATGCTATCCGCATGAGCTTTTAGTCTCAGATATCAACTCGGAAATGCCTACAGTTAACATCATCGTTCCTCATTTCAACATGCCTGAGCGCATGGAAGTTACTTATAACAAGCCGAAGGTTCCTGTTGCTCCTTTAATCATTTGTCTACCTGGACCTGTTCCTTATAACTCTGACAAGGCAGTTCCATACAACTACAATGCTACCATGATAAAGAATGGACAAGAAGTTCCTTTACCTACTCTTTCATCTGTCGTGAATATCGCTGATGTGAGTCGAGTGACAAGAAGTGGACGTGTGTATACTCCACTACCTCCAAAGCAGCCTGTTGCCCCTGCAACCGGACAAAATCCTGCCAATGTTCCAGTGGGAAATCCTGTGGAAACTCCTGTTAGTAACACAAACACTGATGTTGGTCAATCCAGTGGAACCAATGTCAATCCCGATTTTGATGAAATTTTGAAGCTTATCAAAAGAAGTGAATACAAGATTGTGGATCAGCTTATGCAGACTCCTTCAAAAATCTCAATACTTTCATTGCTGTTGAATTCAGAAGCCCACAGGGAAGCCCTGATGAAAGTCTTGGATCAAGCTTTTGTAGACCATGATGTTACTGTTGACCACTTTGATGGGATAATAGCCAACATAACAGCCTGTAACAATTTAAGCTTCTGTGATGAAGAACTCCCCGAGGAGGGTAGAAATCACAATCTTGCTTTGCACATTTCTATGAACTGTCAGTCAGACTCTTTGTCCAATGTGTTGGTAGACACCGGATCTTCCTTGAATGTGATGCCAAAGACGACTCTTGCTCGCTTGTCTTACCAAGGAATGCCTATGAAATTCAGTGGTGTAGTAGTCAAAGCATTTGATGGGTCGCGAAAATCTGTTATCGGCGAAGTCAACCTTCCCATGACAATTGGTCCACATACATTTCAAATCACCTTCCAGGTCATGGACATTCAAGCTGCTTATAGCTGTCTGTTAGGACGACCATGGATCCACGAAGCAGGGGCAGTAACTTCCACGCTCCATCAAAAGCTAAAGTTTGTAACAAATGGAAAATTGGTAACGATAAGTGGAGAACAAGCCTTGATGGTGAGCCATTTATCCAATTTCTCTTTTATCAGTGCCGATGATGTGGAAGGAACTCAGTTCCAAGGTCTCTCTTTAGAAGACGAATCTTCCAAGAAGAAAGCATCGATCTCTTCTTACAAAGAGGCGGTAAAAGTAGTGAAAGATGGAACTACCACTGGCTGGGGGCAAGTTGTGATCCCGACCAAGAATGAAACTAGAGCAGGTTTCGGATGTTCACCAACATTCTCAAACTGCACTAAGAAGGTTGAAACCCTTCGTCCGATCAAAGAAACATTCATTAGTGGAGGGTTCCTTAACCCAGTTCCTCAAGAGGTTAATGTCCTTATCGAAGAATGTATCGAAGAAGGTCTACCTGATCCTGAAGGAGAATGGAAATGTTATCTTAATGACTCGGGATACATATCTCAGGAAGAACCACATCCTCCTTCAGAGAAATCCAAAGGCAATGAAATTGAGCCCGTTCCTGCAGAGATTTGGGACACCTTGGGACAACCAAGTGGAAAATTTGATTATATGGTGAAATATACTGCACCTGAAAGTTACAAGATTGCGATTGAGGATATCCAACCAACTGGATGGGGAGATTCCTTTGAATATAATAGTCAACCAGAAGAGGCTTATCAGCCCTGTCAATTTTCTCAGCAGCCTGAAATTACCGAAAATTTCAACTACAATGTATCTGCCAAGGTTCATAATCTTGAAGATGGTTATTATCACATAAATGCCATTTTTGAAGATGAAGGGGAAGATGGCCCCGCAGTTGACTCAGAAAGTGTCGCTGACAATGAGTCTCTTCATCCTGAAGACTGGGAAATACATCCTGAAAATTCTGAAGATTGTGACTCATCTTATGCTCTTCAAGAAGTAGAAGAAGACCGTTTCAACTCTACAAAGAACAAGGTTGACAAACCAGGGCCTTCAAATCCTGCTCGACCAGCAGACGATGTCAATACTGAAGATAATTCTGGGGAGAATTTTCCTGAATACATAATACACAGAGGAGTTCGTTGCTACTGGAAAGCTGTCGACGTTCCGAATGTTGTTCGCCGCTCAAAGTAATCACTTCGCTGTTATTTTGACCTCCTGCCTTGCCCAAAGCAGAGAGATGTTTTATAGGGCTTTGCTTTTAAATGTTCCGCCCAAATAACTTTGTGTATAGGGCTTTGTTTTAAAAGTTTCCCTCTTTGTCCTGCCCAAGACAAATGAGTTTGTGTTTAGGGCTTTGTTTCAAAAATGAATCATAAATAAAGTGTCATTTTGAATTCCCTACATTATGTGTTTTTATTTTTGCTTTTTCTGGAAATGGTAATCCTAAAAAACCAAAATAAAAAAAAAAAAAACTTTTCAAAAAAATCTGCATACACTCTTGCATTCATAAATTTTCTGAAATAAATATAAATCACATGTGCAGATTTACTATTGATAAACCCATTGAATGCAATAACCCTATGCCCTCTCCCAACTTTGAGTTTCCTGTGTTCGAAGCCGAAGAAGAGGAAGAAGAGGAGATTCCGGACGAAATCTCTCGATTACTTAAGCACGAGGAAAGAGCCATTCTGCCTCACAAAGAGCCTCTAGAAAAGATTAACTTGGGTTCTGAAGAAGACAAAAAAGAAGTGACCATTGGATCGCTGCTTGATGCTGATATCAAGAGTAAGTTGACAGACCTTCTCAAAGAATATGTTGACGTGTTTGCCTGGTCCTACCAAGACATGCCTGGGTTGGATACCAATATTGTTCAGCATTACTTGCCATTAAAGCCAGAATGTCCGCCGGTTAAGCAGAAATTGCGAAGGACTCACCCTGATATGGCTAACAAGATCAAAGTGGAAGTTCAAAAGCAGCTCGACGCAGGTTTTCTTGTCACCTCTGAGTATCCTCAATGGTTGGCCAACATAGTGCCAGTTCCGAAAAAAGATGGCAAAGTCAGAATGTGTGTTGACTACCGTGACTTGAACAAAGCCAGTCCAAAAGATGACTTTCCATTACCACATATCGACATGTTGGTTGATAACACTGCTAAGTTCAACGTCTTTTCCTTTATGGACGGGTTCTCCGGTTATAATCAGATCAAGATGGCTCCTGAAGACATGGAGAAGACATCTTTCATCACCCCATGGGGTACCTTTTGCTACAAAGTGATGCCGTTTGGATTAAAGAATGCAGGCGCAACTTACCAAAGGGCAATGACTACTCTCTTTCATGACATGATGCATAAAGAAATAGAAGTTTATGTGGACGACATGATAGCCAAGTCCAGCACAGAAGAAGAACATATTGAATACCTTCTTAAGTTGTTTCAACGATTAAGGAAATATCAGCTTCGTTTGAATCCTAACAAATGTACTTTTGGGGTTAGATCTGGAAAACTCTTGGGTTTCATTGTCAGCCAAAGAGGTATTGAAGTAGATCCCGACAAAGTCAGAGCTATTCAAGAGATGCCTGTACCAAAAACTGAAAAGCAAGTAAGAGGATTTCTTGGACGATTGAACTATATCTCCAGATTTATCTCTCAAATGACTGCTACTTGTGGGCCGATTTTCAAGCTTCTCCGCAAAGATCAAGGGGTTGTATGGACTGAAGATTGCCAGAAAGCGTTTGACAGTATAAAAGAGTACCTGTTAGAACCACCAATATTGATTCCTCCGGTTGAAGGAAGACCATTAATCATGTACCTTACCGTGTTGGAAGAATCCATGGGTTGTATGCTTGGGCAGCAAGATGAAACTGGTAAGAAGGAGCATGCTATCTATTACTTGAGTAAGAAATTCACAGACTGTGAGTCTCGTTACTCCATGCTCGAAAAAACGTGTTGTGCTTTGGCTTGGGCTTCAAAACGTCTCCGCCAATACATGATTAACAATACTACTTGGTTAATCTCCAAAATGGATCCGATCAAGTATGTCTTTGAAAAACCTGCTTTAACAGGAAGGATTGCCCGATGGCAAATGCTGTTATCCGAATATGACATTGAATACCGTGCTCAAAAAGCGGTCAAAGGAAGCATTCTCGCCGATCATTTGGCGCATCAACCAATTAATGAATATCAATCTCTTAAGTTTGACTTTCCTGATGAAGATGTCTTGTACTTGAAGATGAAAGATTGTGATGAACCGTTACCTGAAGAAGGTCCTGAGCCTGGATCAAGATGGGGCCTAATTTTTGATGGAGCAGTAAACGCTTTTGGCAATGGAATTGGGGCAATCATCATCACTCCCAAGGGTACTCATATCCCATTCTCCGCCAGATTGCTATTTGAGTGCACCAACAACATCGCAGAATATGAAGCTTGTATCATGGGTCTCGAAGAAGCCATTGACTTAAGGATCAAGATCCTCGACATATATGGAGATTCAGCTCTCGTGATCAACCAAATCAAAGACAAGTGGGAAACTTACCACCCTGGCTTGATTCCTTACAGAGATTATGCAAGACGTCTGTTGACTTTCTTCAACAAGGTTGAATTGCATCATATACCTCGAGATCAGAATCGAATGGCAGACGCCTTGGCTACTCTATCTTCCATGTTCAAAGTCAATCATTGGAACGATATGCCTACAGTCAGAATTACGCGCCTTGAAAGGCCCGCCTATGTGTTTGCAACCGAAGCAGTCATCGATGATAAACCGTGGTTCCACGACATCAAACGCTTCCTTCAAACTCAAGAGTACCCACTTGGGGCATCAAACAAAGATAAGAAAACTCTAAGGAGACTTTCTGGCAGTTTCTTCCTGAACGGAGATGTGCTATACAAAAGAAACTTCGACATGGTTTTGCTCAGATGCGTGGACAGACACGAAGCAGACATGTTAATGCATGAAGTGCATGAAGGGTCCTTTGGAACTCATTCAAACGGGCATGCAATGTCCAAGAAGATCTTAAGAGCAGGATACTATTGGTTGACAATGGAATCTGATTGTTACAAACACGTGAAGAGATGTCACAAGTGCCAGATCTACGCAGATAAGATCCATGTGCCACCGACTCTACTCAACGTTCTCTCATCTCCGTGGCCTTTCTCCATGTGGGGTATCGACATGATTGGAATGATCGAACCAAAAGCTTCAAACGGTCATCGTTTCATCTTGGTAGCAATTGATTACTTCACCAAATGGGTCGAAGCAGCATCTTACGCCAATGTTACAAGACAAGTGGTTGTGAGGTTTATCAAGAATAACATCATTTGCCGATATGGTATTCCCAGCAAGATCATTACTGACAATGGTTCAAACTTGAACAACAAAATGATGAAAGAATTGTGTGAGGAATTCAAGATTGAGCATCATAACTCTTCTCCTTACAGACCAAAAATGAACGGCGCAGTTGAAGCCGCTAACAAGAACATTAAGAAGATCGTCCAGAAAATGGTCGTCACTTACAAAGACTGGCATGAAATGCTGCCATTTGCTTTACATGGGTACCGTACTTCAGTGCGTACTTCAACAGGGGCAACTCCCTTTTCTCTAGTATACGGCATGGAAGCTGTGCTCCCCGTAGAAGTTGAAATCCCATCAATGAGAGTCCTCATGGAGACTAAGTTATCAGAGGCTGAATGGTGTCAAAACAGATACGATCAGTTGAACTTAATCGAAGAAAAACGTATGACTGCTCTATGCCATGGACAGTTATACCAAGCAAGGATGAAACAAGCCTTCAACAAAAAGGTTCGACCTCGTGAATTTCGAGAAGGCGACCTCGTGCTTAAAAAGATCTTGTCTTTTCAACCAGATTCTAGGGGCAAATGGTCTCCTAATTACGAAGGCCCGTATGTTGTCAAAAGAACATTTTCTGGCGGCGCCATGACTCTTGCAACCATGGATGGTGATGAACTCCCACATCCTGTGAATGCTGATGCAGTCAAGAAATACTTTGTCTAAAAAATACAAAAGAACAGCTCGGTAAGTTGAAAACCCGCAAAGGGCGACTTAGGCAAAAATGAGCGTCTCGGTGGACTGAAAACCCGAAAGGGCGGTCCAGGCAAAAATTAGAGACAATAAACAGAAAAAAATTCATCCTGGTAGATTGAAAACCTGAAAGGGCAATCTAGGCAAAAATTAGGGATTTATGACAAAGTAACTGCATCAGTCCGTACTTCGTCACCTGAGGAGTCTTTCTCATCAAAGGATCTTCGATCAAATCATCTCCAATCTGAAGCGACAAGCACAGTTGGAACTCAAAGTTGTTAGGGGGAATAGTGGTTATTGCTTTCAATGTAGCCTTTTCCGCATAATTACCATTTCCAACTTTTGTAAATACTCCATGGAATCACGCCTTTAGCTGATTACCATCCTATTAAATAAATTTGAGCCTTGTGCCCATTTGTTTGCAATCTCTAATTTCTTTTAGCTTGCAAAATGACGCTTTAATTGTGTTATTCACTTTTGAAAAAAAAGAAAAAAATAAGTTTTAAATGAATTTACTTCACTTTTCTTTTTCAAAATAAAAGCGAAATTTTCCTTTGAGTTGTGAACAACGGAAGGAACATCAGCAGTCGTCTCCATAGGATGAACAAAAGGGTTCTCCCTGAAAAATTGTTGAGACAACGGTATTCTTGTCCCAGAAAAGAATTCTTGAAGCAATTACCCCTCGAGGTAAAGAAGCTCTTCTATCCCCAGTGAAGAAGCTCTTTTATCCCCAGTAAAGAAGATCTTTTATCTCCAGTGACGAAGATTCTTCCATCTCCAGTGAAGAAAAGATGCTTATCTTCCCCAGAGAAGTTTAAAGCACGCAACACCATTCATCACCCGTGTTATCTACACCGTGTTGAAGAACATTTGCCAAGTATCTGGTTGTATTGCGACGTCGGTCCCTCTCCAGTATATACTCTCTTTGTCTGTCAGTATCGTCAGCATGCATGCTACATTCATGACATTCATCATTCATACATATTTGCATCATTTATGCATTCTTGCATTTTTCAATGTTTGCTTTAAAATCACTTGTTTAGGATATATTTATCCTCAAAAAAAAAAAAAAAGAAAAAAAAAAGAAAAAAAAAAAGAAGAAAAAAAAAGAAAGAAACAAATATGGGCGTGTCATCTCTCCAAGTAGGTCGTCACCCATAAGCAGAAAAGAACATATTCTTTCTCCAGTTCCCCACTGAGATCATTCCTCGTGGAAGAAGGTTGCTTTAGTTTCTCCTCTCAAAACAAAGGAGGAAATCCCCAGTTGAGTTCATTCCTCATGGGTGCAAAGTCTTGTTTGACTATTTCTTTCCAATTCATTCATGGTTAGAACCTTGTCTTTACCAAAGATTCAAATTCCGATTCCCCAAACAGAGTCGTGAAAAACAGACAATAAGCAATAGCCTTATCATCTGAGCAGCTTATGTCTCTTTCAAAAGCTTTTTCCTCTCTAGGAAATCAATCATGAAGACCATTTGACAATCAGGGTCTTATTACTGTTCACAAGGCTGAATAACCAGTAATTTCCCTAGCAAAGTCTCCAGAATCATTTTATCACTCGGCTGATAATTGATCATGTCTTCAAAACCGCTATCACAAGGCTGGTAGTCGGTAACCTTTTGTTCTGGTTATATTATTAAACATGTCTATCACAATGCTGATAGTCGGTAATATTAACCAAACCTTTGAAACTCTTTTTACCTTGTCAAGTCTATCACCATGCTGGTAGTCGGTAATACAGTTTCATACCTTTCACCTTCGCATTATTAAACAAGTCTATCCCTGTGCTGATAGTCGATAATGTCGATAGGTAAGCTTTTCTTACAAAGCTATCATTCCCCGGTGAAGCATACACTTGCTTTCCCGAAAAAACGGATTCTCTTCCTAAAACGGATTGAGGCATCCTTCCCAATCTCTTTTCCCCAGTGGAGTCAGTTCTTGATATTCCCTCGGTAAAGATATCCTTGCATCATTCGCAATTTTGGTATCTTAGGTCCAAAATTCGCGTCTTCTGATATTTAAGTCTCTTCCACCCTATCAAAACGAAGATTTTCAATCTTCATATCTCAGGTTGAAGAAACTTAAATAGGGGCATCTGTCATACCCCAATTTTTGACCTAAGATACCACCTCATATCATTTGCATATGCATCATTTGCATCTCTAACAAATTGCATAGCTTGTGTTTGCTACTTGTGACTCAGCAGGGTTTAATCAGGAAATCACTCATCAGTACAAGTAACAATCAATTAGGGTTTTGTTCTCCCTTCATCTCAAATGAATCATCTTCATCAACAATCAACATTTGGTCCTCAGAGATTCACTTCAACAAACTCAACAGCTTTGAATCGACTGAATTAGGGTTTTGACTGAAGACAGCATACTCCTGACTTTTGCTCAGGATTTGACCTAATGACTTGGGACATGACCTCAAGACCCCAAGTGCATCATTTTGACCTAATCCATTGGCTCATAACATCTCCTACACAAAGATTGATCAGACAAATCCTCAGATCAGGGTTTTTTTGAACTATCAGGGACTGAAATCAGGGATCACATTTGGGAAACCCTAAAAATCCCCAGGAAGTCAATCAAAGGTTTCAATCATCCTCAAATAATCCCTATGACAATATACAATGGAAATTACATCTCAATTCAAGACCTACAGGCATCAATTTCATCAGGTCGACAATTAGGGTTTTTGACCTAATTCACTGAGCAACTGACTTTTTAATCAGGACATGGTGCCACAACTCAAACCATGGCTCAATATCCTCTAATGCTTCAATATGATCCATTCATACTATTCATTTGATGAGGATAGCCTGTTTCATTTGAAATCTCCAGAAACGCGATTCGTCTGAAAAAGTCAACTGTACAAGATCACCATTGACTTTTGGGGAATTTTGGTCAACCATGACTTTTGAAGTTTTGAATCATCAATATATGATATGAGAAGTCATTTGATCAAGAAAAATCAAGAAAATCAATCAAGAATCAAAAAGTCAAAAGTTTGACTTTCATACTTAGAAAATTTTTCTAAGTGTTTTTCAATGGTTTTTTCCAAACTTTGGAAGGGAATTTCTCAAAATTTCACCTACAAACTGAAAAAAACTTCCAACATGAAAGTTGTAGATTTTGATCCAATAAACAACTTTGACACATATAAATTTTTTCCATAAGATCAACCATTTAAGAGATATGGTGCTTCAAAGTTGGTACTTTTTGAAAACTTCACTTAAAATCTCATTTTCTTCAAAGTTCATGGATCTTTTTCACCCATTTCCTTAAAGGTCTTGAAGAAACTTTCAACTAGGGTTTTGAAGTGTGTAACATGAGCTTTCCAAAATGTCCAAGAGCATGAAAAAATATGGAGTGTAGCTATGGTTTTGAATTTTGACATTTAGTGATCATTTTCACTTGAATTTTCACCATTTTTCACTAAGTTTCAAGACTACATGACCTATAATCCAAGTGATGACACACCAAAGCAATAATTGAGAGATATTTTCTGGTTTGAGATCAGAATGGAAAGAGATAAGAAGCTTGGCCAAAATAACCATGGTTTAGTTACTTTTAACCATTTGCATTAAATGTGAAAGATTCCATTTTATCTCTTAAGCCAAATCATCATTCTTGAAGCAACTTGCAAGAGCTCTTCATTCAGAATCCTTGGCCTATAAATAGAGGTTCAAATCACTCTTCAAATTCACACCAAAACCTCACAATTATAGGTTTTCTCTCTTCTTTCTTGAATTACAAGTTTCATGTGTTTCAAAGTGAGGTAGAAAACTCAACCTCCAAACCTTGCAAGTTCTGACCAAAGTGATGCTTCCCACAACTTCTAAACATCATATATGATGTGTTTGATCCACTCACACACCCCAAAAACACCTAAATCTCAGAATCACTCTTCAACCCCCATATTTGCATAAAGATGAGCCTTATCATGCCAAAATCCATACCAAGCTCATATCTGTCCAAACTAACATCTTCCAACACCTCCATATACATCACATATGAGCTATCCAAGCATCACATATGATCTGTAACCTCATAATCATCAAATTCGATTCACACTCCAAGCTTATGCAGATCGGGTACCACAGCTTAGCACAGATGAATTCAGATGGTTCCAAGCATCCAAACATGTTCCATAAGGTCCATTGAAGCTGTTCAGATTGAGCAACAACTTCTGTAACACCTCTACTGAAGAATTCAATCTCCAGTTTTGCCGTTTTTGAGGTAAGTCTCTTGAACTTCAAACTCTATCATACATGCATCATAAATGAAAAATTGAGTTGCCATCTTGTTTCTGCACTATCACTGGATCATTAACCCTCAATCAATTGCAATTATCAATGCACATACACGATTTCAGATTGAATTTCAGAATTAGGGTTCTTCGTGTTCATCAGAAAATTGATCACCTTAGAGCAAAAATAAATGAAATTAAAGGTCATCATCATGTTCCTCGTCCAAAACCGAGTGAGATAGACCCTTTGATCGATCAAAACAACACAGTTTTGAAGATTTTCAAATTTCAGTTAGGGTTGTGTTCTTGGCGCCAGATTTTTTGGTTCAAAGAAATTCAAATAATTGTTTTAAAATATAATTTGTTGAACGCGTATCATAAACAAGCTGCACGCGCAGCTCAGTTGGTTGTTGTTTTGGTTAGTGAGCAAGGGTGCGTGGGTTCAAGCCCTTTGGAAGACAAAACCAATTTTTTATCACTATTTTTCTTCATTTTCTTCACAACTTCACCAATTAATTTAACCAATCAAAATTCATTATTTTCACTTCATTTTTTGCATACTCTTTGTTTAATATACATATTTTATGAATATCAAAAAAAATCACAAAAAAAGATTTATTTAATATATTTTTAATTAGGTTTAAAATGACATGTTTTTAAGTATTTTTAAATACTTTAAATATTGTTTTTCATTTGATTTTCAAAGTTAATCACTTGTAAATATTTTTTGAATCAAACCCTAATCATCTAGGTGTTAATTGAAGACATCTAAAACTTGTTTATCTTGATTAAGTTGATTTCTTTCAAAATTCAAATCGTTTTAAAACGAGCGATCGCGATTCTTTTCAAAACGATAAACCATTTCTTTTTGAAACTATTGATTAAATCTTTTTAATTGATCAAATGATTTTCAAAACGAAGTGGGGCCTCTCGAATATTAGAGAGTATAAGTCCCTTTCGTTTTTCTTTGTACAGTTTTTTTTAACAGAAAACTTTTTCCAAATAATACTTCCAAACAGTTTTTCAAAACAAACAAATCTTTCAACATCTTTTTTCAAAACCATCCACCCTGTTTTATGAAAATAAAACAGGGGCCTCTCGAATATTAGAGAGTGTAAGTCCCATTTCTTTTCTTTTTTGTACAGTTTTTCTTCAAACAGAATAAACTTTTCAAACAAATCTTCAAACAGTTTTTCAAAAGCGAAACCTCGCGTCTGTAAATAAACAGTCAACCATGTTTTGTAAATAAAACACGGGCCTCCACGTAGGTATAAGTCCCAAGCCCTTTTGTACATACCCATTCTGTACATGAAATTAGGTATTTCATTGTACGCCTTTTGTACATATCTCGATCAGTTTGATTTTTAACTTTGAATAACAAACCAAAAATGAAGGTTTTTCTTTAAATCTTCCCAAAAAATACCATGGGCCTCCATGTAGGTATAAGTCCCAAGCCCCTTTGTAAATACCTGTTTACATAGCTTTGAATAAACTCAAGCGGACCTCTCCCGAGTGTGAGTCCCGAGCCCCTGTGTATACAAATGGATCATGCTTACAGGTATATTTCCTTCATAAACT